>NC_053156.1:191086741-191386741 GCF_016835505.1 Polypterus senegalus | reverse complement strand
CAGGTAGCCAACAACGTGGGAGGCGTTGGGATGGGGGACCCAACGCCACCTCACACGGTGACTGAGCTGCAGGCTATGGACATATATATGTACGTAAGTAGGATTCAGTTAGCGTTGGGAACCCGCGTACCAAATTTCTTGAAGAAGGGCCCATAAGTAACAAAGACTGTTGAAAAGTTCAATATGGCGGCCGACAGTGGCATCATACCACCGAAATATGTACCAAATTTCAGCCTTCAACCTACGCGGGAATTTGGAGAATTAGTGACGTTGGAAAGTTCAATATGGCGGCTGACAGTGGCATCATACCACCGAAATAAGTATGTACATTGGTTTCGGTTAGCGCAGGGAAGCCGCCTACCAAATTTCGTGAAGATGGGGCCATGAATAAGAAAGTTCAACATGGCGGACGTTGTTGACCGTTATGCGTCGAATTTCGAAATGAAACCAGCTTAACTTTTGTAAGTAAGTCGTAAGGAATGAGCCTTCCAAATTTCAGCCTTCTACCTACACGGGAAGTTGGAAAATTAGTGATGTTGGAAAGTTCAATATGGTGGCCGACAGTGGCGTCATACCATCGAAATAAGTACGTACATCATCGGTTTCGGTTAGCACAGGGAAGCCGCCTACCAAATTTCATGAAGATGGGGCCATAAATAAGAAAGTTCAACATGGCAGGATATTGTCGACCGTTATGCGTAGAATTTTGAAATAAAACAGGCTTAACTTTTGTAAGTAAATTTCAGCCTTCTACCAACACGGGAAGTTGGAGAATTAGTGATGAGTCAGTGAGTGGGTGGGTGAGTGAGTGAGTGAGTGAGTGAGTCAGTCAGTCAGTGAGGGCTTTGCCTTTTATTAGTATAGATATATATATAATTCTGGGCTCATCAGTCGTACACACCCACTGCACCCCCTCTCGGGGAATTGAACCTTGGATGTCAGCGGCGAAGCCTCTTTACGTTGCGCCACGGTCTGTGGTTCGTTTATTTGACAGTATGTAGATCGGGGTAATTACATTCATGGCATTGGTAGTCTGAATCACAATCTGATTGTATGGGTGGTTTGGTATGGTTGGTCTGCAAGTCGACAAACATCTGCCACGGTGCCCTCTTTCAGTTGCGAGAAGCAGATCATAGAATGGATGAATAGTTTACTGAAAGAGAGGGAGAGAGAGATTTAATTTAAAGGGTTAACAGGGGCACAACTGAGATGGATGAATACATTTTTGCCAGGTATGAAAATTTTCTTGAGTGTACTTGAGTGGGAAGATTAGATTTTTTTTTCTAATTTCAGGTAAAATGTGGCATCCTATTCTCATTGAGTGGGTAATATGGTGTAATATATCACAATAGACTTTCCATGGAAAAATGGTGTTATTCCAAATAAGGTTGTTAGAAGACCTGTTTATAAATCACAAATTCCAAAATATTTAACAAATAAACAAAAACTTTTTAATAATATGTTAAAATAATACAGTTCTAATATAGTATTTCATTGTAAGAAACATCCTAGCAAAATTCAGCTGAAGAAATCTGACCTTCATAGGTGAAATACTACAATCAGGAATGTTAGTTAAACAGGAATGTGTTTTTGATTAAAATATTAATAAATACTAGCAGATGCTATTTGCTTAACTCATGGCACTTGCTTTAAAGACACCATACTCAAGTTCATTTTAAAGCTGCAGTAAATGTGAAAATTGAATAGAGATGATAGACAGCCATATACTACTGCTGCTACTTATTTCTGACAGTATTTCTATATACCTTTAAGTTAGGGAAAGTTTCGACCATCCATAAGTCCTACACAGACTTTTCAGATGTTGGCTTTTTAGTAACTCCTGGCTGCAGGACAATTAAATGAATAGAAAATATTGTTTCATTTCACATTTCAATGATGCATCAGTAACATTCTGATGTCTGTATGTCCATCCATCCATTCATTATCTAAGCCCAGATGTTAAAACATGTAATGGAACAGGGATCATGTGATTCCTCTATGATGGTTTCTGTAATGTTCAATTCAGTACACCACTCCAAGAAGAACTCTATCAAAATTGGCTTAAAAGTCAGTCATCATTACAAAAAAGGCAAAAACACCATTATTGATATTTAATTGACAAAAAATGATTTTAAGTTCATTTGTCTACATATTTTAATTGTGGCAAAATAAACAATTTATTATTTTAAGAAATTAGAAAGCGTACACAAAGCATAACAATCAGGTGCAACTTAGTTAATGATCTGAAAGTTACAGCGTTTTACTTACTTAATCATAAAGAAGGATATCACTATTTTTTTATGATTTCATGGAGCTTTTTCTTTTATTTGCTTAATCAAAGAGAAAGATATCACATTTTTATTTTTAAAATATGTTGCAACAGAGATATGTGTGTCGTGGACTGGATATTTGCTCAGACTGTCACACTGCTATAAACCGGCATCACATGCACTACTGTGTCAATCACTTGTGCTGGTTACCAGAGATCCGTTTGCCAACAGAAGCATTTTTTGGTGTGTAAAAGAGGAACATACTGTAAACAACACATCAAAATAACTTCTCTCAAGCTAAATCTGAAACAGTGAACTAACCTATAATTGAAATTATAAAAGTACTTCTCTGTCTGTTTTGAGGACTGATGATACGCACATCTCAGTAAGACCTCAAGTTCACATTCAGTGAAGTTTTGTAATTAGGTCATGAATATTCAAAAAGGGCATTTTTAAGCCATACATGGTTACTGAAGGGAGATAAAAGGGAGCAGCTAAATGCATATTCACATATTTTAAAGTTGATTTGAGATTAATAAAGCAACTTGGTGTGGAACCTAGCGCATGTGTATTTTTTGATAAATCTGGTATGTTGTGTGTTCGCAATTTTGCATCTATTATATAAGCAAACGTTTGTGGAATTTAAGCAAAGTTTTATACATGAGGCCCCAGATGTTCTTTAAAGTAACAGGCTTCCCTCAGTAATTTATTTAAAATGTTTATAACAACCTTCAGCTTTTCATTCTTAAGCAATTTTATCTTCAATTTTATGTCATGCTCAGTGCAATTACTTATCTAGAAAAATACTGCTGCTTGTAGTTAGTGAAATGGTCTTTCTACTGGGAACTGCAAGACTGGACTAGCTGACCCATTTTAAAGGTCATCCCAAAAATACAGTATTACTAGGGGGGGTCCCATTCAGGTATTGATAAAGCTCTGCAATAAGTTTTTTTTTTCCAGCAAAGGTTTATGCTTTTTACATTTCCAGCCATCTGTTTTCTGACCCAGGCAACACTGGATAACTTTGTTAGGTGTAAGTAAAATAAAATGTAAATTTAGGGAATAAAAACCTCTATATATTGGAAAGGGTGCTGTATTTAATTTTAGTAACACTTCAATGAGAATCCAATACATCATAATCAAAGCTGAAGCAAAACATAATGAAGCAGAAAGGATGTGCAGAAAAGAGCTGTAACAGAATTGTTGCAACATGAGAGACAAAGCAAATGTAACCTTTTCATTCTTGACCACAAATGATGCAGAGATTTCAGTTAGGTGAATCAGGTACTAAAGAACACAGAAAGGAGTTAAAAGAAACTGTGTTTAAGATGCAAGTAAACCTATTTTATGATAATCATCTTAGCAATCAGGAAGAAAGAACAAAGTTGGTTAGCTGGCCTATTGATGCTTATGATTTTAAAAAAAATGTCAGGATGTCACTTTGGGAACATCTTAGCTGTTTGAAGAACTAAATTGCCTTGGAATTTATTATTCTGCCACCAATATACAGCACCTTACAGCCGAGGCCTCCTTCAACTCAAAGTGCTGGTACTTCTGTACGCAGTGAAGTCAATGCATCAGTTCCTTCATCTTTGATTTAATCAAGGATTACATTTTAGTCCTCAGCCTATTTTGATCCTATTATTTGCATGCTATAAAAAGCTTTCTGGAACATCATTCTTGGCTGCCATATTTTTTCCACAATTCACATTATCCACAGTGAAGTGCTGGTATTCACTTATACCTTAGTTATAACGTTTTGGCTACCTCCTTCCTTGTCATATCCCATCATTGCTTTTACATTACTTTAGCATTATGAGACTTTTTTGGTAAAAGTGCTTTGCGGATACTCACAGGTCATGAAGCAATCCATGCTGAGGAAGATGTTGTCAATAACCGTTGAAGTTCTGAATTCAGCTGAAGCCAAGAAGATAAATTCTAACTGAAATCTGTCAAAATAAACAAAATACTTAAATAAATGCTGTATCCTTATTTTCTGTTTTAGTTTAAAAAAAATGAAATTTATAGAGGTCACCTATGTTGTTTGTGCTATATCAGCTGTGGTGTGACAGGACTTAGCTTTGTATCCCATAAACCAGAAAGGGGTAAAATAAATTGATATGTGAAATGTCATTGTTAAACTGTTAAAAAAATTTCCAGAAATAAATATTTATTTCACTTTTAATAAACAGGCTCTCCATATAATATAGCCACTATTCTTTTCTATGAAAAGTGGCTGAGAGTATGAATAACTAGAGAGTGAAAGAAACTAGAAATGTAATAAAGTATATTAAATGACTGCACAGTCAGAGCTCCAAACAATTTCTCAAAACTATCATATACAGGTAGAATTTATAATTTGGTAGAACCTAGAGGTTCTAGAGAAATTATAGTATTAAAACACGTGTTTTGAAAGGTGATAACCAATTATTCTGCCTGCTGTTTGGAGAAGAATGTTAGTCAGAGGAAAAGCAAGAAGCCAATCCTAATTAATATTCTGGTGCGGTCTTCAGCTAAGAGACAGTCCTTAAGCAACCTCTCTACCCTCAAATCCAAGTACTCACAACAGCTGCAGACAGTTTGTCCATATTTCCACCTAATATACACATATTTGATTTTTAATACAAATATTTTTTAGGAAAAACAAAACATGAAAGCCAGGTGTTTAAAATGCAGAAAGATGTGATAACAGTAGAAAATAACAGTGGACATGATTTGATAATGTACTTAAAGCTATGCTATTTTACTGTAAAAAATAGCTTGAAAATTATTTTAGAGGTTTAAGTGAATACATGTTGGGTGCTTACCTTTCTGACACTCCATGTAGAGGAACAACCAACTGATGCCATCCCCGCTCAAGGGCACTGTTTTGTAGCTTGAACACCTCACGAATGTCTGTATTGTTTTCCAGAAGCCATAAGGAGAGTGATGCTCGTCGTGCGTTATCAGCACAGAGGGAGAAGGAAACCTGTCAATCAATTCACCATTAACCTCTGTTTTATCTAATGGAATAATCAGAACTTTTAAACAACATTCTTCAATTTTCTGAGCCCCTTTTAACCCAAAACCGATTTGGGAGAACCATAGCCTTTTGTATTAGCATCAGGCACAGGCAAAATCTGGCTAGACAGGATACTAGTCCACTGCAGGGAGCAGTCAAACAGAAAATTGTACTCCGTCAACAAGGCCTACTTTAAATCATCTATCAATCTAACTGAAAGCCTTTCGACTGAAGGAAGCCCAAGCAAACTTGAAATTATTCAAACTTAATAGAAGCAACTGCAGTTGGATTCAATTTGGGGCTCTCTTTATTAGTGGTAAATATGTAAATCTGTAAAACTTTGCTTAAAACATGAAATTGAGCTTACATAGGTTATATATTAAATGACTACTCAAAATATTTCAACTCTTAGACAGAGCTGATGATTAACCATGAGTATATGCTGTACTCAGAGTGGTTTATGACATAAACAGCGAACATGAAATGACGCACAGTTCATTAACAACAGTCCCAGTTTGAAGATGCACTGTACCGAGATTGGGAAAACAATCCCTTCTTGTACAGTACTTCTATAATCAAGGAAGGATACACTGAAAAGCCTGAATAGAATACCCTGTTTTGTTTGCCCAATTCTTTCACTCATTGTTTAATTTTCTTGTTTTAATTCAGGTTTATTAAGCACCAGGGCCAATTCCATCAAAATTATTATTATTAGACTATTAGCTATAAGCATACTAAAATCCATAGCAATCACTGAAATCAAGATCGTTCCATTTCATCTACTTACTGTAAGATAAAAGCCAGTTATCATGATGCTAAAGAAATGGATAACAATAGTAAATTAACAATAAGCTAGAAAGTAATACAGGTAAAAACTGCAAAAAGGAAAAACATAAGAAGCAGATAGCTGAATAAGGAATAACTGATAAAAAAAATGAATATTAAAAAATAAAAGAAAACAAATCAAATGTACTGTAGACTAAAGAAACCCATACACATCCACACTGCATGTCTTAATTACATGTACTAATAACAAAAATCATCTGCTTTTTAAATTGTCTACTCTCTCTTCTTCTCTCTGCCATTTCCTTTGCTTCAGCTCTATGGTAGAATGTCTACTGCTTACTTCCATATAGCTACTTGTATTTTCTTTGGATACTAGCCATGGTACCTTTCAAAGACAGCTAATAGGATAATAGACAAATAAATTTCTCTTGCCCTACATACACTAACAGCACTTTTCCTCTATATTTGCGTGTGTGAACCTCTCTTCACTGGTGTTCTCTGTGTCTTGAGTGTGTTCCAGTAAAGCCTGCTTCACAGACTCTGCCACTATTTTTGAGACACCTTTTTCACCTCCTATCTGGTTTTATACTTGCCATCTTTGAAGGCGACTCTCTCGGCATGCCTCATGCACCTTTGCTCTGCAACTTGCAGCTTACACTTGCACTTCCTCTTTTGTTGCGTCACCAAAGCCTAACAGACCAATCAAATTGCTCAGAGGGACTGAAAACAAAGACCTTAGTGTTTTATTATTTTTTTCTCCAGTCTTCCTTCATATTTTTGGTTACATACAGGTATAAAATAAAACAGCAGAAATGTTTTCAAAGACTTTTCCATGTATATGGAGCCTGGGACCATCACTTACCTGACAAGGCGAGTTTCTCAGAGGAGGTGGAAACACAGGACTTCTCAATGCAAGTGGCTGCTGATTGTCAAAATTGCCACCACCAAGCACCATTGCATGCCCTATGAATAAAGATGAGAACATTTCAAAGAATAAATAAGATTGCACTGATGGGTTAACTTCAGGAAGTTATACCGCATATCATTTCAGGGATTATATTTTTGTGCTATGCACATTCTTAGCAGTTGCCATGGGTCAAAATTCAAATGCTTAAAAGTAACAGAAGACCTGATTAGTGAAATAAGGATGGTATTTAGTACCTCAGAATTGTATCCAGTCTAGTGCATGTTGCATACTTTCAGCGCACACCGTTTTAATTAAGTGACGTAGTTTGTACAACATCACAAAAAATTTGTAGTCAAAATGTTTAATCTAGAAGTGGAATAAAATTTACTGTCAGATATGCCCTTGAGCTAAGATGGCAAATATGAATTTTATTTAATTCATTCTTTGGCTAAAATTTTATGAAATAGAGAACACAATGAATTGATGTTGAACCAAAGTACAAAAGTTCATTTTAATTATGTCTGTCTCACATTTCTTCCCAAAAGATTTTATCTCTATCACCTAACAGGTGTCCAGGGGTTTCATTCTTAAAACTTTGTTTGGATTTGAGCATGAAAATATGCATATGCCAAAAAACTTTAACATGAGTATGCCTAATAAAAAAATCTGAATTTAAAATCCTGGTGCACACACATTTCTACACAATGTGTCCTTTATAAATCTCAATCACCTTGTAAATGTGCATGAAAGCTCCTCAAGCCCTGCTTGGATTGCCACCTTCAAACAACCATATATGGACCATTCTAATCAAACTCATACATATGCAGTGACAATGTTGTAAACCTTCATTGGCTGGTTGAGCAGCCTCCATTCTGATGCATCAAGTCCTGCATTGCACTCTTGGTATTACAATGTATCATCTGTGTATTCTAGGGGTCGCGGAAAGGCATAAAGTGCCATTGTTTGAGAGGGCACCCACTATCACTTGGCACATGAAATGACATGATTGCAGTTACAAAAAATAGTATAGGTTATATGAAAAACTGAGGGTTCAGCCTGTTACCTTACCAACAAGCCAGCCATAACATACAATACCATCACATCTGCTGAAGCCACTTTGCCTCAAAATAAATGACTCTTGGGTTGAGCCAGGCCACTGAACCATAATGTTTGTGAGTCTCATCTTGGAATCACAGATGACTTGTGAGTTAATGGAATGTAGCAGCTTAAGGTTAACAGAACCAGTTTCATTCTCAGTTGATGCCATTATTACTATAAAGTGCAGTAATGATATTCAACTATATTATGAAAACTGGACTCTGCTGTAAACTACCTTTTTATGTTAGCAAAAACATGGTATATTTTATGTGTGTGCTCCCACACCATACAAAAACTCAGTTGATGCCTTCCAAAACAGCAGGCATGACGAAGTGAAGCTTGGCTAAGATATTACCGACCTATTGGCCTGATCCATGAGAAGTGAATATGCAGAATTGGCCCTGTTTAAAGGGAAATAACAAGTTTTAACATCATATTCATCTCTTTCAAGGTTTAATATATTTGTCATGTCAACACACATTAAAATACTAACTTAGTGATATGAATAGGAGTCTTCATTTTGCAGTCTTGACTGCATTTCCCTGCTTGCTCATTTCCCAGTTACCCTGAAATGTTGTGCACACATAGATCAGAGTTGCTGTAAATATATGCAGGTCCGTCCATCTTTTTGGGAGTATGCAAGTTTTATAAATATAACTTCCAGGACAACTTAATATTAGGCCATTGGCTGTACTTCCATAATTCCATGACAAAATGTTCATAGCCATTTATTAAATTATTGAGGTATGACAGCAAAAAACATAACATTTAATTGTTTTTATATATTAGTTAAAATTACATTTGATAAGCTGTAAATGAATATTTGTAACATTTAATAAAAAAGAAAAATCACACTATTATGCTTATTACTTTATTATTGTATTCTGGTTAGGAATAAATAGAAAATGATTCACAGTTTAGCTCTTTCATCTTGAGAATGAAGTGGACCCTGCCATCTGAGAAAATAATGTTGTACTTCACAATTTAGACCTTTACCTATTCATACATATTGTGTGTTTTCCAAGAGGCTATTTGTTTACCCTTCAAGCCTGAGAATAAAAAAAATGTCAAACTTTAAATCACGTGTTTATTTTGCACATGACGAGAATAGCTGAATAGCCTCCTACAAAGGCCTGGTGTCTCATCCTTTGTTAGTTTGTTCCTTGTGATAAATGATACCACCAGCTTGCTATGACCCTGAAACTGAATACGCAAGTTTAGTAATTGGATGGATAAATCAATGATTTGTAGTCATGGCTGCGGTCCTGTTCATCTACTCTGTTTATTGGGTTTCACTACAATATAAAATAACAAGCAGCTATTTCTCAAATTTTTGAGTCCAGGGCTGTGCGGATCAACGGTCTATTCCAGTAGCATCAACTAGAAAGCAGTAATGAAACCAGGAAGAGATGCCAGTTAATTACAGAGCAAGTTCACATAAATACTAATGAGGGGATACAGCTGTTTGTTAATATCATTTCCATGCATGTATTTAATATGTCAATATAGAAACAGAGAGAACATGCAAATTCCATATTGGCAGTGAGGCAGTCGGATTAATCACTGTATCAACATGCTGCCCCAATAAATAACACAACAAATTAATTTCATTAATTAGCCATGATTAAAGAATCAGTATTCAAGCACTGCAGGCACACAGCAGAATTATTTATTTATTTTTCTCCCCGAGAGACAACATTAACTAAATCTGTGTGACACTGCAGGTTAGAATGGGAAACGAACACAATTAGTAGAGGAAACTGTTGGCTTAAAGATGAACATCTGACATTTCATTAAATCAGTTGTAGTGTTACAACAGGTATTCTATTCTGGCTTTAGAACACCTGTCGCTGAATGCTATGCAAATCTGGAGAAGACAGATTTTGTTTTATTTCATTTAAATGTGCAGTCCAATGCCCATTGATACCAAACTAGACTTTAAAGTGTAGCTTGTTATATTTGAATTACATGCATATTTAGTTCAAAATAATCATACACTACAAATAACTGCAGGCAGTTAAGACTGTATGTACAATAAAGAACATGCAAATCAATAGATGAAAATAAAGTTTTGAAATATATTTAAGTACACAAATATACTTAGATTATATTGCAGATGTGAATCACTGGTAAAGGAGAAGAATAATTTAGGAAATCAGTGTAGCACAGTAGATGACCAATTGCAAAAACAGAGTATGGTTACTAAACTAATGACATTATAATCAAGGGAAAAAAAGTAAGTGGACACAGCTCTGAGACAGAGCTAAGAAAAACCTAGATTTCCTTTTGAATAAAGTCAATGCAAACATAATAAAATATGATAAATTAGATGTATGAAGAAACAACCCACAAAAATTACTATTTGTTTTTAATTGGCCCAACATCTGAATTTCCAGTGAATATATACAGTAGATATTAAACATATCTTGCCTTTCCGTATGACATACAGTCATTACTTAAATAACAATGCCAGCAATGTGGAATCTCTGCTTACCATTCCTACTAAAATTTATTAAAACCAGTAGCTTTGATTGATTAGTTTTTTTGTGGCCTGAAGTAGCAATTTTTTGCCACAGTAAATCAGGTTCAAATACATTTACATGTTCAAAAAGTTGACTAAAATAGAGGTTAGTGACAATGAGATTAACTACTAATAAAAACTGGAAGAACAGTGATGCTTGCAGTCATAAATTAAATGCAGACAATTACAGTACAACTTATAAAGTCTATAGGTCTCTTGCCACTCTGTGCTCTTACTCAGCTATCCTTAAAAATGAACATTTACCTGTTGTATTTATTATGTATGTAGTACAGAAGTAACAGATACTTGTTTTTACTCTTGACTGTATATATGGATACACTTTGTTGTCTAATCCTAGAATAACATAACACCAGATAACATTCACAAACCTGCTTAAACCAAGTATAATGGGAGTCCATGCTATGGAAGAAAGACGAGACTTAGGTGTCACATATTCACTTAGGGGAATATAGTTTTTGCACAATGAACCAATCAAAGTAAATGTCAGAGGAGTATATAAGCATTAATTCAGCACTGTTATGTAAATTCAGTTATGTATAAATATAGGTCTCTGTCTTTATTTTGTGACCATTCCATCACAGGATGCTGTCATAGAGTGTATCCATCTTCATGAAGAGAAATATAAGATGCAGTGGACAAGCTTCATCCTGCCTGGTTCTTCGGGTTGATTATTAATTGATATATATTTAAGGTAACAATTTCTTCTACAACACATAAAATAACTAGTGGTGTATTTAGGCCAAGGATTTTGGACTCATTAGGCCACCACATCTTGTATTAAGGTCAATAAATATTTTTTAATGAGAAATCGTTACAAAATGTGTTCATTTGACTCTTAGTCCTTAAGACTTATTAAGCTAAAATATATCCTTGGTCAATTCAGGAAGTTGGAAGAGTCCAATGTTCTGCAGAAAACATAGGTGCTACCAGAAAAGTTGGTCACTAATAAAGTAATCAGGAGTCAATGTTGGGTAAGTCAGAATCTCATGCTTGAAATATGCTTGCTTTGTATTACCTGAGAATGGACAGCTCTTATTATGTTGAGGAAATGCTCCTTTTCGCCGCTCCCGAATCCCCCAAAGTGTGCTGTTTTGTGTAGTACTCAAAAACTGCCATCCACAGCTTCCCTCTTCAAAAGAGCAATAACTTCCAGGAAGAAAATCACCTGTGCATAGAAGTAAGATTAAATATATAAATGTAGCACACAATAACTCCCAGGAGGCACAATCAGCACTGGCATGTCTCACCATTAAACAATAGGGATTAAGTTAGTACGTTTGAGATAATGGCTTGGAAGTGAGGAGACAATCTGTTAAAGTCAAGCAAGTATTTAGGATGAAGGTCAAAGAGAAATGTTCATTTGGTATCGAAAAGAATTCCATCCATCAGTCATGTCATCTGTCTCAGTTCCTCGTATGATTAAATAATTAAATCTAACACCTCTAAGCTATACCAGTAAATACTGTAACATGCAGTCACCACCTCACGCTAATGAAAGAGAAATCCTAACAAATCACAATTGCTAGAGAACTGAAAGTAAAGTAACTAAAAATTGGTGACCCCCCCACATCAACCAAGTTCATACTGTACTTTCAACTTTGTTTATGAAGTCTTTTTATAGGTTTTGTGTGTCTTACAATACCAAACTCATTACAGTTCCCTTTGATCACTGTGTGCAAGTGTGGGTAGTTCTTTATATTCAGCTGTTCTACCTTAGGTGCAATAACGCGTTTGAAGAAAGAAACTGTTCGTCAGCATGCGCAGTTACTGTAGGAAAGTGAAGCCTGCTGCCTGTTTGATAATTTTGTCATGACTTATAGGATATTTAAAAAAAGAAGAACAATCTTCCCTTAATTCAGCTTCATCAAAGAAATACAGTTCTCTGAAGTCTCCCAGCGAGTTGTAAAATGACCCACAGCTGTGAAGCACAAGCTATTTAATCAAAATTCGTGGTGTGAGTGCTAATGGCTGCATTTTAACAGCACCAATGTTGGGTGAAGACTGTAAAATTCTTTTTCTTAAGTGCCATCAAAAGCATTTACATTCCTCACATATTCAGAAATGGAGTAAAGAGAAAAGAAAAATATATAAAAAGACTAAATCAGAATTTTTGTTTGTGTTGCTTTTGTAAATTAGTAAGCATGTGTATTTTTGCTTTGAATCTGAAGTTAAAGGACTTTAAAGATTGCTTGCATACACAAATCAAGGAATTAATTAGTTGTTGAAGATTAAAAATGTAACTAGGAAAAGTAAACATGCTTTTTGTATCTTTCATCTTTTGTTGTACTACAAGACAAAAAGAATATAAAAGAAATGTGTCACTTTCATCACCTCAATATAAACCCCAAAATAATTTAAATAAAAATGTACAAATCTGATTATTGTTGTCCTTTCTTGCCATTATTGTATATTGAGCACTGATCATTAGTTTCACTGTCTGCAAGTATGCCTAAATACTGTACATCTGACTAAAACATGCTGTAAATAATAATGGTATGTAATAACAATGATCTGAAACCTGGTTACTTCATTTCATGGTCAGGGGGTGTGAAAAGCACAGCCTATCCTGGCAGCACTGGGCATAAGGCAGTAATCAGCCCATTGCTGAGCCCACTCATATACACAGCTTGGAATAACCAGCTAACCAAGCCAGCATGTTTTTTGGGGGTATTGAGGAAAAATCTCAGTAAATGGAGGAGAACCTAAGCAGACATGGGGAGAGCATGCCAACTCCACACAAGAAATGACCAGACATGGAAATCAAACCCAGGATACTGGGTCCATAAAAAAGTAGTGTTAAACATTTCTCTGCAATGCAATACATGCATGTAATAGGAAAACAATAAAAAAGTGCCATTCTGAGAGTAGTATACTAATTAGAAGTACTGCCTCATGCTTGAAAATTCTTTTTTTTTTGATGACCTGGTTACTGCCTTCTCTACAGACTTTGCATGTCTTGTGTCCTTGTGGGTTATCTCCAGAGTTTTGGTTTTCTTACTCATCACAGCAACAAACATGTTTGGCTAATTTCTGCCTGTACCGGATTGTATAGATGAGTGTAAATGTGTGCCCTCTAAGGAGGTAGTATGCTATACAGGACTGATTTGTGTTTTATACTTAACTAACGATATTACCTGTTAAAGACAAATGATAGAATTTAAATATTTCATATCTCTTGTTTTACTTGTACCATGAGTGTTTGTCCTATGCCTTATTTCAATATCCTCGTGTGTCTGAATCTGTGTTGGTCTGCACTATCTCTCTTGAAAGTATTCAACAACAACAACATTTATTTCTATAGCACATTTTCATACAAACAGTAGCTCAAAGTGCTTTACATAATGAAGAATAGAAAAATAAAAGACACAGTAAGAAAATAAAATAAGTCAACATTAATTAACATATAATAAGAGTAAGGTCCAATGGCCAGGGTGGACAGAAAAAACAAAAAAAAAACTCCAGACGGCTGGAGAAAAAAAAAAAATACAAAATATTCCAGTAAAGCCTGCTTCCTAGACTGTCACTTCTTTGTGTGTTGATCACTTCCTGTCTGCTTTATGCTTCTCGTCTGTGAAGGTGACTCAGGTTAGTATTTATTAATCCAATAGTGTTCAGTATGGTTTTTGATTTGTTGTAATTGAAGTGCGCAATTTTAATTCCCTTTTGTAATAATAATTTAAAAAATGGTCACAATTAGGAATTGAACCTTGCACTACTTCTCTGTATTTACATGTGTGTCCTCATCTCTTCCTGCTTCAAATAAGTTTGACTGAGCAACCAAAGGGAAAGCTGACTTTAAACTATGGTTTCAGTCAAGGACAAATAAATATTAAATGCTCTCAAGTAAGAAACATTTATCGCATACCTCTCTTTTTGATAAAGAAGAAATGGACATACCATATCTTTATACTTTAGAAACAAAGAGACGCGTAGTGAATGAAGTCTCAAGGCAAACTTCACTTTGTCATTAAGTGACATGAAGCCTACAGGATGCACTCTTGACAGATTCAGCTGTTAAGAAATGAGACAAAGGCAATCTGTGTTTGCATTTGCTGCCAGTTTGATAGAATGGCTTTTTGTTTTACGGTTGGCTCAGTCACTGACAAATAATATTTTCAACAAGACAGATTATGAATATCTTCATCACCAGCAAGCTTTTCCATCCTCAATTCTTTTCTAGTTTGTTAGCTGAAAACCGTTCAACACTAGATTGCTCTTGAAAGCTCAATTGATGTCAGTGACTCTCCAAGTAGATGTCACAGAAACTGTACTTTCCTTTAAATCTATGGTGTGTAATTCCCTATTACTAAAGAAAAGAAAACCATGTTCATTCCAGATATTATTCATATACTGAGATAAATTACTTTATGGCTAAAATACCTACTGAATAGAAGCTACAGTATACTTTGGTTACACAAATTACATATTTACATACACTCTCTCTCTCTTTGTTCTATGAGAAAAATTAATCCCACAAAGAAATAAAAAACAGGAACATATACTGTAGATTAAAAACTCTCCCACCACCAGCAATTTCTTTCATACAACTTACTTTACCTCCAATAAATTTCTTTCATACAACTTACTTTACCCCAAATCTTTCAATGATAATGTTATTTCCTCCCATGCATTTTTTCACTGCCACAGATTTTGCAACGAACACAACAATGACTGGCAAGATGTGACATTGCATTCATGCATGCAGTGGTGTAAGGATTTTTATAGCAGCATCTACTGTAATGCCATGGAAATACATAGGGGTTGGACAAAGAACTAGGGAGCGTGAGATATGATTAAAGAAGATATGGGAAATAAAATAATTTGAACAAGTCTACCATTAACATTAATTAATATAGCTCACACCATATCGAATTGGCTAACTTTTATAAGAAGTTAATATTTTAGAACCACTGCTCGTAGTGACCCTATACTTAGATGCCTTAGTGCTTAGAAAATGGATGCATTGTGAAGTTTTGGATCCTGGATGCTGATCCCCTCTCTGCTTCAACTTTTGTATCTATAAGCACAAAGTAGTCATGAATTAATCTGCACTGAGGGGGTAAAAAAAATACAAAATAATTCTTTCATGTAGCAGAGTAGCAAAGAGGTATTGATGTTGTTTCAGATCCCTTCAAGATTAAAAATATGTGCCCACCCTAAAAAAAACAACATTCATTGAGCATGCTAATGAACCTCGTACATATTCAGTCATAATGCTGCAGAACTTCATTGGCTGGTCCAGTAGCCTCGCTCCTGATGCATTGAGATCCCATCACCTGCATTCAAGAGTATCTGGCTGTGCTCTGTAACTGAAAGCGCAAGATCATTTGTTGCATTGTAGCACCACTCCTCTGCATTCTGGGGGATCAGGGAAAGGCATAAGGCACCAGCGTTTCAGTGGACAGCCGCTATCACCTAGCACATGCGATGATATGATTTTTGTTAGGACTGGGCCACTGGAAAAAAGAAAAAACAATAAAAAACCTCACACTGTTCCAGTGTGGTGCTAAGGTGTCTCTGACTACACTCGGGTCCCAATCCAGGTGTTGTTGTGTGGTGGGTGTGGCAGGCCATTATAAAATCTAAAGGTTCAGCCAGTTACCTTACCAACAGGCCATTCACCATGTACTGTACTGCCAAAACTACTTTGTCTCAAAATTAATTAATCATGGGCTGAGCCAGGCCATTAAGACAGGATGTTTGCTAGCCACTATCAAAGATAACTTGTACAATAATGGAATGAAACAACTTATGGTAAAAAAAAGAAGCCTTATTCTCGCTAGGTACTCTTACTGAAATATGAGTGAGGTAATGTGCTCTAATTACATTAGGAGAACTAAACACTGCCACAAATTGTCTTTATATTTGGCAAAAATATCTTATGTTTGCACTAACTTATTTATGGTCTTTACCACCCAGGAGGTATTTGCCTTGTAAGTAAATTACATATTTGCAATATTTTTAGTACTTTCAGAAAGATCTGCAAACTGTGGCAGATATAGTGCCCGTTATTTTTTAGAAGAAAGATAAAACATAAAATCATCTGCAGTTTTATTTGGGGCTACTAATTGACAGAAAAAAAAAATTCTACTATACTTTAAAAGTTGCATGATTTTTAAATTCATTTCATGATCCTTTCATATAGTTTTGTATATTCCAGTGCAAAAAATTTCAGTTAGTTGTATTGCAGATTAAAATAAATAAATAACTTGGAATTTGTGGATATACAATGAGACGGCAATTTCAGCTTCTTTTTATAGAAGAAAAAAGAAAAAATATATCATTCCAATTATACACACTTTTTCTTTGGTGTGAGTTTTATACATATATATATATATATATATATATATATATATATATATATATATATATATATATATATATATATAATATATAGCCCACCACAGACAGACACGACTCCAGATGTTCAAAATACACAGACATTTTATATACATATATATATATATATATATATATAATACACAGACATATTATATATATATATATATATATATATATATATATATATATATATATATATATATATATATATATATATATGTACATACACACACACACATACATAAAATATTTAGGCTAGTGATGTGACACTGGAGTGCCAGGAGATACTGCAAACATTCTTTTGTGATCACCGTAAGATCATGAGGTACCCATACTTTTATCTCTGCTCCAACATGGCATTAGCAGACAGGAACAATGTCTGATAACAGGAAGAAAAATATCCTAACAAGTAGGCTCACTACTCAGAGGACCTTGGTCCCTGTCTTGGGAGGTGAAAATAAATATTTAAATATGTGCTGCAGGCCAGATTTCTCCCATCCAAAACCAGAGATGATTAATCAAATCTAAGTACACCAGAGACTGCTTTATTAAGTACAAGATATAAAAAAGAATAAAAAAACTAATGATGGCAAGACAAGAAAGGAACAGGTATTAGCATTTTATAAAGGTAGTCTTTTTCCATTAATTAATGCAGAAATTTTACATTTGAGATTAATCAGACTACAAAATGCAACATTTAGATATATATATTGTATTTTTCAAAAATTCTTTAAACCTACAACCTTAATGTCAGCTTTGGTGTGAACCCATTCATTTTCACATCAAATCAAGTTGTAATCTATAACATTTAAAATCAAGATTAAAATAAATCATTTCATTAGTTTGAACTATACCGTTAATATAACATGGAGTCTTTATGTATTTCACAAAGATCAACAGTATTATGAGCTGATAACAAGTTTACGCACCTTATCAGTTTAAGATTAAGTTAAAAAAGAAAGAGAAAGCAGAAGTGATTTTTAGTGACAAGTGACCAACAAACAATATTAATAAGTAATGTCATTTAATAAATAAAATTTTTAATTTTATCCATTTTAAACATTTGGGTTAAAGTTTATGCTCTGACTGGGCAACTCATTTAAATTCCCAGAGTTTTCTCTAAAATGCGCCTGTGCTGTCTTTGCTTTGTGTTTTTGGTCATTGTTCTTTTGGACAGTGAACCTTTAGCCCACTTCAACATCCAGAGTGCTCTGGGGCAGGTTTTCATTAAGGATATCTCTGTACTTTGCTTTAGCTTTTCTCAACCTTGTCCCAATCTGCTAGTCCTCATGGCTGATAAAACAAACCAGGACACGACATTGTCACCACCATGCTTTACCCAGACATTTTGGTTTATCAGACCAGAGAGTCTTGTTTTTCAAATTCTGGGAGTCCCTTAGGTGACTTATGCAATCTGCAAGTGGGCTTGCATGTATTTTTTAACTTGAGGAGAGTGTTCTGTTTGGTCACCCTGTCAAATTCCACATCGATGGAGTGTTAAATTGATAGTTGCCATTGTTGTAGGGTTGTCAGCTCTCTATATTTATACAGTACCTATATATCTCTCTTTATTTTATATACAACCCCAGTTCCAAAGAAGTTGGGACATTGTGTAAAATGTAAATAAAAACAGAATACAATGATTTGCAAATCCTTTTCAACCTATATTCAATTGAATACACTACAAAGACAAGATATCTAATGTTCAAACTGATAAACTTTATTGTTGTTTTGCAAATCTTTACTCATTTTGAATTTGAGGCCTGATTGACTTCCTGGTGTGACGGAAGTGCCGCATGAGCACCCGGAAGCCCTCCGGGTATTCCTGGTATTCCTTCACCCAGCACCTACAAGTACGGCAGAAGTGCTGACGCCCGAGGCCGCACAATTGTCCAGTCACCCCCTGGCGGTGGCCACGGGCCCTTATAGGGTTGAGCTTCTATGCTCGAACCCCGTGGCCCCCATACCAGGCGGAGTGGCTGCCCTCTCGTAGTCCTGGGAAGGCACAGTCCCTGTCCTGGTCTGTCCAGGCATGGCGACTGGGCCCAACCCCCAGCCCACCACCACAATATACACACACATACACATGCACACAGTGCCTTCCACTATTATTGGCACCCCTTGAAAAAATTTGTAAGAAAAGTTAGAAAAAAAATCACTGTTTGCTGAAGAACCATCACCTTGCACTGAAAAAATGAGAAACACCTGACTTTTAATTGAAACAAGTTAATTAAAAAAAAACAAAGCCCTCATCAACAAATAAATATTTTTAACAAAAACACATGTGCCACAATTAGAAATTAATGTGAAACAATGTAACTGAAGCATGTTTCCCATTTAAATTGGACATTGTTAAGTGAATTGGAGTGTATAGGAAGTTTCCAGCTGAATTCAATGACTTCCTGTTTAACTGTGATACAAATGTGAGTAGACACAAAACCAAAATTCATTAGCCAACAATCCTCATGGGGAAAAAAAAGAGAACACTCAATCCAAATGAAGGAGAAATGTGTTGCCCTTCATAACTCATAGAATGGCTATAAAAAAAATAGCTACTCGCCTGAAAATGCCCATTTCTACAGTAAGGCAAAAATACAAAGTGGTCATCAACAGGAACTGTGATAAACATGCCAGGAAAAGGATCCAAGTTTATTTTACCCTCACATACAGTGAGAAGGATGGTAAGAGAAGCAAGAATATCTCCAAATATCATTTTTGGGGAATTGCAAGAAAAGGTAAATTCCTGGGGTTATCAAGTCTCCAGAACCACCATTGGATGGCATCTCCAGGCCAACAGATTATTTTGAAGATATGCCAGAAAGAAGCCTTTTCTGTGAGTTATCCACAAATGTAAGCACCTGGAGTTTGTAAAACGTTACTACAACTTTGAGTGGAGCTGTGTTCTATGGTCTGATGAAACAAAAAGTGAACTTTTTGTCAATAAACACGCAAAGTGGATTTGTTGTAAAAAGAAGGATGGCTATATTGAAAAGAACCTTGTCCAGACTGTGAAATATGGTGGAGGTTCTGTGATGTTGTGGAGCTGTTTTACCTCCAAAGGCCCTTCATGGATTCCATGAAATATCAGGAGATTTTAAATCAAAACCTGGCTGCCTCAGCCAGGAAAGTAAAACTGGTTCATCATTGGATCTTCCATCAGGATAATGATCCGAAACACATGTCCAAATTAACCCTGCAATTGTTAACTGACCATAAAATCAAAGTTCTGCCATGGCCATCTCAGTCCCCAGACCTGAACCCTATTGAAAACCTGTGGAGTGAGCTGAAGATATTGTGATGTGTGAGTCCCTGTCATGCACCCCAAAACATGAGGCTGAGTTTCAGTACTTTAGCAAAGCCAAGTTTATTCAGCTTGAAACAGGAACAGTGCGGTTATGTATTGTAGCGGGATCTACCACTCTCCTAAACACAGACACAGAAATCAGGCAGGGCTGTGGCCAGGATAGTGGCCAAGTAATCCTGTTCCCTGCATTTATAATGTTCCTTGCATCACCCATCAATGGCAAGCGCTTATACTCTGACCACGATCAACTCGGATTGGTTGTAGTTGCAAGCCGATTCTGCGTTGGGAGCCCATGATTGCCCCAGCAACTGATAAACTATCTTCCATAGACGCGGGGATAGTACTCTGGGGCGCTCTTCGGCATGTCATCCAGTTGGGGGGAGTCCCAAACAAGACTAGAAACCTTACAAAAAAAATAAAAAAATAATATATATATATATATATATAGGGCAGGACTTTTCCAAATCTATTGGCATAAAGTCTTCTCTCGTGGGGCTTGAAATTTTCTCTAGCTGGATTTCACTTTCACCAAACAACAAAACTTTTAATTCTTGCAGATAGGCCTCTTCATTGGGAAGAAACACTACTTTTCCCTGACGGCAACACGAATTAGACAATCTACAAGTATCCACCCTAAAGTTTAAAGCCAAACAATATCTACATACCTCTGTCATATCACCTATGTCCATACATTTGATCTCTTTTCGCTTTTACCTTTTCTTCAAATTATGCATTGAATTTTGATTCTATGTTTGGAATTACATCGCGACAACACAAAGTTTAACTGACTGTGAGTGAATTTCGTTTCTCTTTCTACATGAACTGTGTCTGACAATAGCATTCACACAAATGAGAAATGATTGAACCATGTGCGTGGTTGTAAATGTTTTAGATGTGGGCAGGACTTTTCCAAATCTCTTTGCATAAAGTCTTCTCTCGTGGGGCTTGAAATTTTCTCTAACAGGATTTCACTTTCACCAAACAACAAATCTTTTAATTCTCGCAGACACACCTTTTCATTGGGAAGAAACACTACTTCTCCCTGATGGCAACACGAATTAGACGATCTACAAGTCTCCGACTTAAAGTTTAAATCCAAAAAATATATTTGATCTCTTTTCGCTTTTCCATTATTTCACCGAGTAATCATTTCCGTTTGTTTGCACTAATGCGATCTTTACTGTCATTTTTTTGAGACTTTCGAATTTCGTACTTCCATTATCTGTAACCAGCTCTGCATGTGTATCGCGCCAATGTTTTTGAATTCTTTAAGACATTAAACTTTGTTCTCTACTCTTTGTCTTGTATTTCCGGCCCCGGGAATTTCTTGGCACAAAGTCTCGTCTTGCAGGACATGAAAATGTTTCTCTGAAAAAGTCATGTCTCTCTTCCCAAGAATTTTTTATTATAATAGAATATATATATATACTGTGAAGGATGGCCGGCCATTTATTCCGGCCAATACCCCCAAGCCGCCAGGTGGAGCTCTCCTTGCAGCATGGAGGTCCCCAGAAGACCAGCAGGGCATCATGGACAATGCAAAGGGAGCAAAGCCCTGCTGGATGCCGTGGGGGCCACAGGAGGGAGCTGCAGGGAGGACCAGGGGCTTCTTCGTGCCCTGTGACCCGGAGGTTCGTCATAGGAAGAGCGACGGACTTCCGGGTTGAAGAAAAGGACTATTTACCCTGACCCGGAAGGAATAAGGACTTGTGGACTGTTGTGCAGAAACATCTCCGGGTCAGGGAGTATAAAAGAATTCCCAGACAATGAGCTGAGCTGGGTGGAAGGGTGGCAACGCGTCTGGGAGCTGGAGGATTGGTTTATTTGAGAAATTGTTGATTTATATGAGTATTGTGGTGGAGAGTGTGCTTTGTACACTGTGGAAGAAAAATAAAGTCAACATTTGGACTTTTACCTGGTGTCTGGAGTCGTGGACAGGGGTTCAAGGGAGCGAGAGCGCCCCCTATCGTTCACAACAAATATACAATACACAGATGCATATATACACACACACACGTAAACAGTAAAATAAAAACTTTCAAATAACAAAACTCAGGATCTTTAAGCAAATAAAAATACACACTAGTATTCTAGAAATTGGAAAATAATAGAAGGCAATGAATAAAGCAATATCAAACAAATACAGTAACATAATATTCTGTTTTCCTACAAACAAGGAGATGTTTATTTCAATAGAGGGTTGAAGTTCAACTGTCATTCAATTGTTTTAAAAAGTAAGTCTCCTTTATAAACACTAAAGAGAAAAATAAGACTAAATGTCCTATTGGTGACCGTAGTCTGTGACTGAACAGAGACTGCTGTTCACATAAACAAATGGAGTTTTATTTAATAACTAGGAATGTTCTCCAGCAACTGTAAATGTGTTCAAACAGGAGTAGAAACACATTCAACTTTTGACTACACAATTTTCCTTTTATTATCAATATGGAAAGAAAACATAACGTAATATTTAAAGATAAACATTTTTCCTGGAAATTATAAAATCATTCATAAACATCAAGTAGTGCAACAATAAATTGGCAATGATGAAATTATAAGTAACCTCCAATAAAAGATTTTAAATGCTGCAAAATAAGAAAAAAAGTAAATAAAGTATACATCATCAAAAAGATTATATTTTTCTTCCAAACATAACAACAAAAGTCATTTATCTTGGAAGTAATATGTAAAAAAAAAAATAATTTAAATTTTAATTAAATTACAATAATCCAGATATTCAACAGTGGCTTTCTAATGTGATTCCTGATGTTTTGTCCATTTTAGCCATGTTCTAGTTATTTGCCAGTTTCAGATAAGTATTTTTCTTTGAAACTCTAAAGCATCTAAAACTAGTATTCCAGAGTTGTCTTTTCATGTTTGAAATGGTATTGGAATTTTAAGTGTATGTAAGGAAGAAGGCAGCTGAGGATGTGTGAGGTATCTCCTTCCCAAAGTACACACCCTGTTGCATTTATTCTATTGATATCTGATGCAGATCAGGGCTCCACTGCTTTTTCTATCCTGGTTAGATCCGGTTTGCCCTCTTGTCTCAACCACACCTGTATATGCCTTTTTATGAAATCTTCAGTTTCTTGGCACACGGTCCCTTGCAATAAATTTTATTTTGCAAAACAGAAAGAGACAAATGTATTTCTTGATAAAACTATTTCATTTTGTCCATTTTTAAAGCAGAATTGAATACCAGTACCTTACAAAAGAGAATAACACATCTTAGCTGTGATAAACAATTACAAAGGTTTTACTGATAACCAATTAGCATTTAAACATGATTAAGGAGGAGCTAAGACAGTTCACCGTTAGGACACTGGAATAGTGGCTGATGAAAATAGATCTTAGCCGTCATGTGTGAATAAAAAATTATAAATCAGCCATTTCAAGCAGTAATAGCCACCTGCAACACAGGTAACATCTTGGCTATATTTCAAATCATTTTATTGGTACTTAGATATTGATGCTTGTTTATTTACCAATCAATAACACGAAAATTTCTGGGTGACTACAAACTTTGGAATGGCAGTGTAATGGCCAGTTTTTGATTAACATGAACACATACAGCCACACCACGAAATGCCCACTAACTGAAGTAGTTAAAAAATTAATATACACAAATATTCATTCCAGTGCCTTCCGCTTATACATTGGATCCCGACACCTTCCGGCATATCATCTGGTCTCTCTAGAACTCTTGAGATTGCACACTGTCCAATCACAACTTCTTTTTGCTAAAGGAACAAGTGCTAATTTTAGTAATTTTACTAAAAGTAAAACTGTTCTAATAATCCCTAACCTACTGGTCCCACCAAATATGAAGGACTGCAGCCTCCAGGCACAGAACAATATACTATACAATAACCATGCATTTGTACTGCCATTTTTGTATAAAGCATTTTGTACAATAAGAATCTATATACTTTGTATATAATTCACTAAGGCAAGACACCCATGGAAAACACGCCGGAAGGGGCATGGATTCACTAAGCTGCCGACAAGTAAGACACCTATGGCGCATGCAGGGAGGAGCCACGCCCACCAACTCCAAGACCATTGAATACGACAACAACTCACAGAGCCACGCCCACGAATTCGGACGCGACAACACAGAAAGAACAGAGTCATTTATATTCGTCTGTCATGGAGGCCTCATGTACTTCCAAGCTACCTTGACTGTTCATAGAAGCATGTTTCTCGTGGAGGTGAGTCAGCATATGCAGTGTGTGAAATGGTTTGCGAGGGGTATCCCATGGAATCCTTAAAACAATCCTTTACAACTGAGGTTAAAACACAATGAAGTAAGCAGTCTTTAAAAACCGACTTTTCGGTTACGACGCACGACCTCGTGCACCATAGCAAACTGTTTTACATGCTACATACAGCAATTCGCATCTGCGACAAACATGCGTCTTCTTCACTCATGGACAATTATATATTGCTCTCTCCAGAGTTCCATCTTTTCATTCACTTTCTGTTGTATCCTCAAACCCTCCCTTTTTAGACAACTGTGTCTTTCCAGAAGTGTTCAACCATAAATAAATAATTATGTGGCGTTTGTTATGCCGCGGGTTCACTATTGTGTTGTATTTTGCTCTATCCAGAGTTCCATCTTTTCATTCACTTACTGTTGTATTCTCACACCAACCCGTTTTAGACATCCGTGTCTTTCCAGAAGTGTTTAGCATTCAATACATAAATATGCATGAGATTGAGCGTGTGTCTAGGAGATTGTGTGTTGGTTCGTTCCGTGCATTGTTACAATGTTTCTTTTCTTGCTGATTTATTACATTACCGATTTTTCAAATGTTCATTTTCTCCCTGTGCTTAAAAATCATTAAAAAACCGGCCTGATTATGCGGCATATGGTACGCCGCGGGTTGGCTAGTACAATGTAAGGTGCTACTGTAGCTGTATGCATAAACAGCACTGGAGGGGGAAAAACACAAGGGGTTCTTTTTTACACTAATCGTTTTCTATATATATTTCATTTTATGAAGATGTGGAACAACCTCTTAGCATGTAAAAATTCTGTTTAGCTGCTAAAGTGATGGCTTAAGTAAATAATTCAGATTCACAATTGTTTAGCCATTAAGTGGTTGTTGAATGCACCACAACACTTTTTTCTCCATCTGAGCCATCCTCATTCTCTAGTCTCAAATAAAATAGTGAATGAAATGAACAAATCTTTAAAATCAATTCAGCAAACCTATCTGAATGAAAAAACCATAGTAAAAAGAATTCAGAGATCTGCAATCAACAAATAGCCTGGCTCTAATAATGAATGAGGGGTGGGATTTTCTGTAAGATGTTCCCACTCATTAATTACCTTCCAAATAGAGCTAGCTTCATCAACCCTATTAGAAAATTTGCTGAGTCGAAAAGAACTGTATGAATACATGCGTACAACACTCAGTAAGGCTGCGTTTTGTAGTAGCATTACACCATATTAACACTGCAAAGACCCAATGACATTTCATGAATAAAATTAGTTTTAATAATCTGTGTAAATATCCATCCATAGCGGCATAAAGTAGAGAAGGTTTATGTTCAAATAAAGTTTATATGTTGCTATTTTATGTGATAATGAAATGATAATTTAATAGATTATATAACAGAAATGCATAAAAGCACAATTACATTAGCATAAAAATAAAGAAAGAAAATTGCAATATAGGAATGGTTTTATTTTATTATTCACTATCATTTTTATTTTGTTCTCGAAGCAGTATAAAACTTGCACCTTAACATAATAGATATAGAGCTATAACATTACAACAGATAACAATAACAGGCTGAACAGTGGTTTGTGTTCAGTAAAATACATCCGGTAATAAAGACTCTGTAATGTAAAAAGAAAAAGAGATCATCATAACTGAAAACCAGATGCAATGAAAATCAACATAGGAACTTAAACAAATTATTAGGCATACATACCTGGTACAGTTACTACCACTACCAGTGTTCTCCAACTGAGCTTCTCTAACATCTAAATGGGACTTAATAGTCATTACTTTTACGGGATTTAAGATTGCTTACACAACATGTTCTAATTAATATAAAAATAGTGTATTTGGGGCATAAATTTTGATTCTAATCAGACCAAGCTGATTAGCTTATTGCATCATGGTAAATGTTTGATGTAAAGATGTGACAGTAGAATGATCCCTCCAATGATTGTGTTTGTTAGGATGGGCCTTTAAATAGTAGTTTGAATACTTATACTGCTATGACTGCAGAATTGTGGGACAGGGACTGTAGGTTAGGTGGAAAAAGTACTTTTTTCAAAGTTTTCTAAGTAAACAAACATCAGGATATGGTGTTGATGTAATGCCTTGAATTGTATTGACACAACATTTAGAAGCTGAAGGCACATACATTGTAACACATGCTGTTGACTACTTGTCATGGCCAACCTTGCCAGAAGTAGGAACAGCCACAAGTAGCATTCAACAAAACACACTTGTCAGAAGGGGGCCTTTTTTTCGATTTCCTGGGTAATCCAGTTACTGATTGTGTCAGGGCTGTCTACAGGATGTAGGTATTTGCTGTCTTGCAAAGGAATCACTACTTTGAGGTTTGGCTGGTTGAGTATACAAACTATACAAAGTTGTGATAACAGAACTGCTCCTTCCTTGGAGGATGTTTGTATTTACCTGACTTGGAAATTAACATGTCTGACAATATTGGTTTCTAATCAGCATATCTGTACTCATTAATGGTTGGTAACAATACATTTTGTTAGCTTGTGTTTTCATTATTTGTTAAACCCAGGAAATTTAGATGTGCCATTGTTTAATCCGATTGTCTAGAACTGATAATTGCAGGGACTGAAGGAGATTTAAACTTCTGGGCAGGAGAAGGCAAAGAGAAGGACAGTCCACTGAGAACGCTGCCAAGACACTTGGACAGAGCACAGGGGCTTGCAGGTAGATGAGGGTACGTGGCTGGCACGACGTGAGGCACAAGGACGGCAACACTTACAGTACTTCCAGGGAGGAAGAGACAGCTCCACAAGGAGACGCCAGTTGTGGGTCCAGCAAGACGGGGAAGCCGCATGAAAGGACAGAGCAAAGCTGGCAGACGAGAAATGAGGCATGCCTAGATCACAGCAACACAAGGAGCCCAGAGTGGAAAAAAAGGAATGACGAAGAGACGCTGACAGGGATTCCACGATTTTGCTAAAACTTCTGTTGGGAAACGAGTGTCCAGTGAACAGAGTGCATCCGTGGACAGTTAGAAGATGTTGGGGTAACAATGCGCAAACTGGACTCTGTACCGCTAAAGGTTGTATCCTCCAATCCTTGTTTTTAATGGACTTTTAGAGTGTGGACTGTGTGCTTTCCTTCCTAAAAAATGAATTTTGTTTCTGATATTGTTAGATTTTGTTTATGTTCATTTATCTTTTTAATGTACCTATTGCCTTGTGTAATACACGTTACTGTTGCTTTTCCTGAAATTACTTTGTGTCTTTCATTGTGTGTTTACTCACCGCCCAATTTAAAGAACCCTCTGTGCTATATTCTGTAAATCTCAAGAGTTCCCAGCCTCTTAATAAAACTGGGTGGCGTAGTTGGATATGTTAACGTGTTTAAGTTAGATTACTCTAAGTGTGACCAGACACCTGTCACACACTGGCATTGAATCATTATTAACATTAAACCTCACCATTGCCAATAGGGTTGAGACACACGTTTAGCACATGGAAAAATTTTGGAAAATGCAGCAATCTAGACAAAAATCCTAGTAGAGCATACAGTGGGTGGGTGTCATGATGTGAGGTGTCATCACTTACTATAGGTAGTCACTCTTCATGGTGACTAACATGTTGAAGAGATCATTTATCCCATGCTGTTCTAGTGGAATTTTGTAAAAGGACATGTTTTGGCCACATATGATTTCTAGCGCTTATGAATCCTCACAAAATGGAAGATTCCTCTCCAGAATTATTTCTGATAAAAAGAAACCCTGTGCATATAACTACATATTGTACTATGTGTATTGTTTGAATGTGACCAAAAAATAAAAATTGGACTTGAATAGAAATCAAGTAGGACATTCTGAAATGCCAACAATCCACCCTATACCTTCTAGGGCAAACCGCATACACCGAAGACCAGTTCCATAGTGCTTGCCTTAATGTACCAAAAGAAAACTGTATGGCACAGCACAGCAGCATGTATCATCAACATGTGGGTGTTACTTTTACCCATTCCCAATGACCCCTATACATAATCCTTTCCTGAACCCATACAGTGATCCCTCGCTATATCATGCTTCGACTTTCGCGGCTTCACTCTATCACGATTTTTTTCTCATACACGCTTACGTCACTACGCATGCGCTTTCTGAGAACTTTTATCTAAGCCCTACGATGGCTCCTAAACGTGCTGCTTTTTCTAAGCCTTCTGACAATGAAACTAAGTGCCGGAGGAAGATGCTTACTATCCAGGAGAAGGTGAAACTCTTGGATATGATTAAAGATGGCAATACCCTACAAAAGCCTCCTCACGTATATGAAAAGACAGCGCCAGCAACTGCCTATCAAGATGTTCTTCAGCTGCGCACCCAGACATCCACTGCCTACTCCTAGTACTCCTTCAGCGGAAGACAACAACAACAACATTTATTTATATAGCACATTTTCATACAAACAGTAGCTCAAAGTGCTTTACATAATAAAGAATAGAAAAATAAAAGACCCAATAAGAAAACAAAATAAATCAACATTAATTAACATCGAATAAGAGTAAGGTTCAATGGCCAGGGGGGACAGAAAAAACAAAAAACTCCAGACGGCTGGAGAAAAAATAAAATCTGTAGGGATTCCAGACCATGAGACCGCCCAGTCCCCTCTGGACAACACAAGACGACAACAACGCACCTGCTGAAGATACTGCACCACCTCTGAAGACTCTCCTACTGAGGTCGGCCTTCATAGGTTAGTGGTTGTGTGTAAGAACTGTGTGTGTTTATGTGCAATTAAATGTACAGTACAATAATCTATTATATAAAAGCGTTCGGGTTTGTCCTTCCGTCCCGTGAGTGCAAAGCGTAGCGGTATTCCGCTTACTACAGACTTACTACTTGCGGCTTGAGGTACGAAGCGACGCAATGTAAGCAGAGTTCTGGTGCTCTCATCGTTCTCTTGCTTTTGTGCGCAATGCACTGGAAAAATAGACAAAATTATGTCTCTGGAAATAATTAATGTTGATGGAGTACAAATGCCTCACCGCGTAGTAAATATCAGGGGAGATGGTGCTTGCTTATTCTCATCTATAGCTTATTTAGTGCATGAAACTTCGTCTTTAGCGGTACAGATTCGGGCTGACATTGTACGACTTTGGACAGGCACTTGAGGGGATTAAAAAAACGTAAGTTTTCGGGAGATGTTATGAATGGGCACTTTGATTTTCTCATTCCCTACACTTACATGCCTGATGTACACATGGAGCGCACAAAAATTGAGGATAAAAGTCGGTCACCTAAAAAGGCGAGTGAGCCTAGTAATATGATATTTGTAACGTCTAATATGTCTTATTTTCTCTTATTTTGTCTAATATATTGGGTAATACGAGTGTAATGGTGACTAAAGGGTGTTATTTCATGTCTAGAGGGCTCTAATAATGTTAAAAAACGTATTTGGAAGGTCATAAACAGATTTTCTATACTCTAACTGCGAAAATATTTGATTTATAAATAAAGAATCCTACTTCGCGACAATTCATTTATCACGGTAGAGTCTGGAACGGATTAACCGTGATAAACGAGGGTTCACTGTATATCATTTCTGGCTCTGAAACAATTAGATTTCACCTGGTCTGTATGCTAATTTTTATTCAACTGTTTCTTTTTTAAGAAGAGTCTCCAGTGCTATTTTCTACTTGATTCCAATTTTTAACATAGTACAGTCAGCAAAAACACCTTTCTGAACATAATGTTTATTAAACAATCTATTATCATCAAGTTATTGCTTGTTTATGATGTACTAATCACTGAAAAGTGGAGGTCAGAGTCTGAATATTTCATAGTTGAACCTTTGCTTGAATCCTCCGACCTGCTCAAAGTCTGAAAACAATGACCATCAATTACAATAAAACATACCCACTGCTGTGTCTAGATATATTCCTTCTTTGAACAAGTTACATTTTATATTTATATTGGATGACTACAAGTCAGCTTTGTTTTGCACAAGCAGAGTTAACTATATGCCATGTAGCCATTATTATTTGCGGGAATAAAATATGCTCTCCAGTAAATAGTAATTTGATGAGGAAAAATAACATTGCTCATTTAACCCAATTTTGTGATGATAAAAGAATTTCCATGCGTTGGAAATATTTCAAAAATTGACAATAGGTGCCAATTAGTGATTTCTAATAATGACATTAGCAGTAATGAATGGTAAGCTCCCCCGCAAAAAAAAAAAATTTTGTGAATGATTCATTCAAGCATTTCAAGGTCACTTCATTGCAATGAAAGTATCTGCTGCTGAATGTACTTCATAGTAACAAGATTTCTATAGACTCGCGTCATATGGGGAAACTGTCGGGACCATAAAAATACTTTGCTGTGATACTCTCTCACCTCAGTCTCTCTCCTCTCTCTGCGCCGCTGCAAAACCTCACCTGCCTGGCGTTATGAAAAGTGTCCTCAGTGAAGGGGGCAGCCTTTTTACTGAACCCTTCACTGAGTGAGTCTCGTGGCCCGGCTGTCAGATGGCCACGGCCTGGGGGTTGGGGACCCCAGCACTAATGTGTAATAAAATTTCTGATAGCACAATAATTTGACATTTCTCAGACTCTTGTTGTGAATTAAAGATTTAGAAACAGCTAAGCAATCCCATGGAACATGTCATCAGTTTGAGTAACAACACTTCAACATCCATGCCAGAATCATAAGATCTCTGTGACTTTATGAACAATAGTGGCTTGGATAATGTAACAAAGAATGACAAGGAGGCACTGACTTTCATTTCCAGTACTTTATTGAATCCATTTCTTGAAGAATTCAGACTGTTTTGAAGACAAAAGGGGATCTTACCCCATAGAAGGTAGATATATCCAATAAAGAGGTCACTGACTTTACACTAACACAATGAGAGGATGAAGGATGTCAAGAAAGGTGAATATGATTAAAGCTACCAAAGAATATAGTAGTGTGTTTTCAGATGACCATGACAGTGAATTTTATATATTCCAACGCTGACTTTTCATATTCAGGAATGACTTTATATATTCAAGTTTTGACATTATTATTTGACGTGTGTGTATGTATGTATATATATATATATATATATATATATATATATATATATATATATATATTGCTGGATGCTGGCCCGGACACAGACAGACGGACATCTTATGTTCATCCAACACACGTTTATTTTCAACAATATTTACAGTTCAATGCACTCACAAACCCCAGTGCCTCCAGCACCGATTCCCCCAATGTCCAGGCCACACAGTTCCACTGCCTTTCTTCTGTCAATGACTGGAGGGAGGCGGCCCCTTAAATAGGAACCCGGATGGGCTCCAGCTGCTTCCCGGCATTCCTCGGTAGCCACGCCCCAGTGTGGCGAAAGTTCCGGCTGCGCACCCGGGAAGCAGTCCGGGTGTCCCCTGTCGTCTTCCCCCCAGCACTTCTTGGTGTGGCAGAAGTGCTGGGCTCCCGGGATATTCAGGCACTGGGCCGCCGCCTGGCGGTGGCCATGGGTCCCTACAGGGCTGGGCTTCCAAGCCCTTCACCCGAGGCCCCCAACATAACCAGGACGGACGCCCCCTCGCGGTCTGGAGGAGGCACAAGCTGGAGCCCGGCCGGGGACCACAGTATACATATATATATATATATATATATATATATATTGTGGACTTGGCCCAGACACAGACAGGCGGACATGTTGTTTTTCAACCACCACACGTTTATTTACAATATTTACAGTTAATATTAAATGGTCACACAGACCCAAATAATGGTCACTAAGACCCAGTAGTGCACAACCCCAAATACACAGTCCTGGCCACAAATGCCTCTCTTCGGGCCTCCACACCTCCTCCTTCCTCCTCCCGACTCCAGCCTCGAATCCTGTCCCCGGATGAGCACCAGGTGTTCCTGGCATTCCTCACTTGACCACGCCCCAGCGTGGTGGAAGTGCCGGCTGTCCTCCCGGCAGCTCCCCGGGTGTCTCCCAAAGTCTTCCGCCACACCAGGAAGTGCTGGGGCAACAGGTCCCCAAGGCACTGGGGCACCTCTTGGCGGTAACTACGGGCCCCTACAGGGTGGGGCTTCCATGCCCTGTACCCATGGCCCCCAAAGCAACCAAGAAGGAAGTCCCCACGTGGTCCCAGATGGTCTTCCAAGGCATCCCGGCCGGGTCATCACCCCTGGCATCCGCGACACTATGTATATACAGTGTGTGTGTGTATATATATATATATATATATATATATATATATATATATATATAGAGAGAGAGAGAGAGAGAGAGAGAGAGAGAGAGAGAGAGAGAGAGAGATGCTGTTTGAGTCATCAAGGCTGATCAGCATTTCTTCTGGAATGGAATTAAGGTTGTGATCCTTAATTTTTCTTAGATTTTCCTGTATTTTTTCATCAGTTTTTGATAAATTGCTTTTAGGTTTACATCAAAGTTATTGCTTATACATAACTCCTGGCCTTTTAAATCCTGAAGCAGGTTCTCCATTATGTTACCTGTTCAGTTGTGCATTCGTGCTATCTCCTTCTTAGTTTATATCCATCTTTACATCATTTATTTTGCCCTGAGCGTGGTAATGAATGCCTTCAGCTCAGAAAAACTTGTTTCTATTTTCTTCCTGCTCTGAATGTGGAGTTTTATACCCCATTTGAGTTGATGCTGTGGACTCATGGGGAGTGTTGGTAGTAGCTGTCAGCTGGGATAAAACGGCCTTTCACAGATGCTCAGATATGCTGCCTGAGATTGGCACGTTCTTATTGCCTACCTCTCTCACAGTTTTGCTCTCACAGTTTCGCTGTTGGCTGCATCATGTGGTCCTGCCTGATCCATTCCTTTGTCTGTCTTTTCCAGCTCAGGCTGTGGCATGACATATTGAGAACTTGAGACCGGCTGAGACTTTGATGAGAGCTTAGCTACCTTTTCCTTCTCTTTCTGATCAATTTTGTTTTAGAATTTCATTCAATGCATTTAAATTTTAGCAAATTTAATTGAATATTTTGCTAACTCTGTCAAATAGCAAATGGTTTATACACAAAAAATAGGTTTTGGTGAGTATTTTTTAATCAACAGGTTACACAATAAAATTTTAATTTGTCTCTTTAAAATGTTGAGTTGAAGTTTACTTTTTCACCATTAGCATATTATTTTTCCCCATTAGCAAACAGCAGTTAATTGTCTTCAGTGACTAACACTGGACCCTAGAACACTGCGCTTTATCTAAAAATGTTTCATTATTAAATAATGACTGTATATTCATATTGTTATTATATATGTAACACATTAAATTTATCTGTTTGCTGTAAATTTATAAAAATCCCTAGTCAATGATATTCCTTATTTCATTTCTTAAAGTCTATCTAACCATTTTAAAGGACATTTAATAGGCAAGTGATTTCCTAATATTATACTTAGGTGGTAATTCAGATTATATCTGGTTTTCTAGGTACTATTAAGACACTTTGTAGACAGCAAGCATAATATCTAGAGTGAAAAAGGTCAGCATTTTTTAATGAATTTGTAAACATTTGATACAACGTAATTCCATAGTATAAAGTAAAAGCAGCTTTTCACTAACTTTAAAGGACATAGCAGAACTGAAAGATTTTTCCAATCTTCAAATCTATAAAGAAGCTAAAATAATTTGCAGGATCTGTGGCATCTGGAACAAATCCCAGTAGCAAGGACCAAGACTAAATGGGCCAGTAGAGGGATTTTATGTTTGAATTAAACATTTAATCTTGTAGCATCTGTTACCCTTTAAAAATGACATCAGCAGCTCAAATGTACATTGTGCTCACCACTGGAAATAGGCTCATGGTGTGTGCCTCATTTACAAATACAAAACAGTAACAGAAGTGTACATACATAGCAACATTCAGTTATATAACAACACATTTATTTAAATAAACAGTAGTTGAGAGTTCACTAAGACATCATAGAAATTATAAAATCCCTCCAACAAAACAAAACAAAAAAAGAACGGACAGTGTTATGATGTAAAATTTTGCATATAACTTAATAAATGTTTTGTATATGTTTATTTTAGGCGAAGCAATGTAATTTAGTGTTACTTTGGTGAAAGGCATTCGTGTTTGCCACCCCCGCCCCACCCCCGTTTACGACTTTTCTTTGTAATTTTAAGGCAGGATTTGGAGGATGTGTCTTAAACCAGTTTGATGAGTATTTCTTTGCTAAAGTCTTTCTCTCATCCCCCACACAAAGCCAGGTTAGCTTAACATATGGTCTTGGGGGGTTGCAGGTGTTAAGATGTATTATTTCCCCCATTGGTCTGAGATATGGCTGTCTGGATAGGTTGTAGGGGTTGGACAGAAAATCTATCTATGATGTAGAAGTATCTTTCTCTTGCTAACAACTGAAGAAGACCATCACACCATGAACTGAAAACAACACAATGAAGAGCACAGCTTCAGCCATTTTGAACAGACATGTGCTTAAAAGCTGAGCACCAATGATGCCTTAACTAGAGACATTAAGTAACTACAAGTCTGTGTGCCACCTGAATTACACATCACCATTTTATCAGGTTGTATGGTTGCCAATATTCAAATGTACTTTGCATTTTGTTATTATTTATGAATATTATCAGTAATACATTATTTTATGTGTAACTTAACTCCTGCTTGTCTTTTTACTACATCTAATTGCCTGAGGTTATAGATATAGAAGGGAAGTTGGCGATAAGGCATATACAATAATACCTTATAAACAGTGGCAAGTCTGTGAGATTAGGCATTCTAAGGCTACATATTAATAATAAAATAGGGGAAACTAGAGCAATATATATATTACTCTACCAAGATAAAACAGACAATAAGAATGCATCTATGTAACAGAATTCCTGGAAAGAATAAACCTAATCTGATTGTAAGAGCCATTTGTTAGTTAGTAAGGTTATGTTAAATTGTTAGAATTATTTTCTTAGTTATGTTAAAATGTTTGCATAAATATGTTGGAGCATAAACAATAGGAGGTTCTATTATAACCCCTTCAAGCTAAACGATAAATTGAATTTTCTAATTATTTCTTGTCCCTCTGACAATAGATTAAACCCAGTTTATGATCTGCCTTGCAGTTGGTAAGGCATAGAGGGCAAACAGCTTCAAACCATACAATATCATACGTACGTACAGAATACACTGAATGTATTAAGTGAAGCCTGTTTGCCAAAGAGAAATAACACAAAGTTTAAGTATTGAAAGTAAGTGAAGTTTAACAAGAAAAAGCTAAGATTATACAAGAAACTTTTTTCTCTTTTTGCCTTTTATCCTGTGTGTGTAATAATGTTTTTCTGAATTTTTGTGATTTGTTACTTTTTAAATTTTCAGTAAACTGAGAAATTACTTTTGTTATGCTTTTGACTCATGCTGGATCCTACCTTGCCAACTCAGTAGATTTTGGGACCATGAAAAAGACACTGCTACACTATCAATATTGCTGTGAAGTTTAAGTCTGGTTGACCAAGGCTAATTGTTCATCCTCTTCTCTTCGGCATCCTCCAAACAAGTAGTTATTATGTGGCTACACTGGCAAAAGTATTGTGAAATACAAACACTAAAATCCAATCTGAATGCTTGCACTTTCTTTTTTAAGTTCTAGATATAATTTTCCTATATTAAATCTGTGACACTTATTTTTTTTCTTAGTTCTTGTCTCACCTGTTCAATTCAATTTCATATAAGGTTCTGTTTTTATGTGCAATGAATAAATTGTTTGACTCATTACATATAAATGTTGAATTCATCATAAAGCACTTAATGCTCCATTCTGAACAGATATTAAAAATGATGAAATGAATAAAAGTCATAATATTTTAAAAAAGTTTTTGGACTTTTCCTAAAAGCAGGAGTCTTAATGTAACCAAACGTTGAGATCAGGGTTATAGTTCTTTTATTAAAGAACTGCTATAAGTGCAATTATGTTTTATAGGTGTAAAACCTATACTATGCAATATCATCTAGTATTCCACACATTTGTCATTCTTAGCTTACATTATACTCAACAACATATCAATAACATTTTACTAGGAAATTCAACTTACTTTGTAACTGCAGTATACTTTACTGGGTTATATACCTGAAAAAATACAGACTATTCTATTGTTACATATTGAATTTCTGGCTTCATGAATTCCCTTATATTAAAACACTAGCAAAATACTTCGCAGCGGAGAAGTAGTGTGTTAAAGAAGCAATGAAAAAGAAAAGGAAACATTTTGAAAATAACGTAACATGATTGTCAATGTTATTGTTTTGTCACTGTTGTGAGTGATGAGTGTTGTTGTCATATATATATATATATATATATATATATATATATATATATATATATATATATATATATATATATATATATATATATATATATATATATATATATATATATATTCACACACACACAAACATATATATATACATATCTATACATATACACATACATATACATACACACATACATACACACACACACATATATAAACATATACATACATATCTACATATATACACACACAGCTATTTCGTATCAGTGCAATACGCTGTTTGTTAAAACGGATGACACCCGCTCTTACTTGCAAGTCTGCGTGGATATTATGAACTATCGTATTTGTTCAAGTTCTATTTAAATTTTAAATAGAAGGAATTTTTATTTAGTCGACAGAAATATCTTTGGTAGGAATGGTAAAAACAGACAGGAATATTATTCCTGAATAAATCAACTCAAACCTTAAACAACTTATAATATTTTGCTCTCCATAAAAATATATCCTGTCTAAATTATACAAGTTAGAAATAAAGTAAACATTAAAAGAACAAACATTCAAATTTCTTTACTCTTATGTAATTTTATATTTTATAAAAAATAAACTTAGATTTTAAATATCCCAAAAGATTTTGCTCTCCATAAAAATATATCCTGTCAAAATTATACAAATTCAAATATGAACATGCTGCATAACAAAACCTAGAAATATAAATAAAATGTGTTCCTTTCAGCAATAACAAATCAAATCATTCAGTTGTCTTTGCTCATATGTCATTTTAGAGCTGGACGCCTGGCATCTTTTTGGCAACAGGTTCGTTTCTGTTTGGTGTGAGGTTCTGTGTTGTGGAGATTCTCAGGATGGATTGCAGGTGCTCATCAGTGAGGCGAGTCCTGTGTGCTGTTTTGTTAGTCTTTATCACTGAGAAGAGCTTCTCACACAGATATGTGCTACCAAACATGCACAAGGTTCGAGCCGCATGTAGACGGACTTTTTTTGTTCTTCAAAGTCACCAAAGCGCCGTGCAAACTCAGTGCGCTCAGTTTATCAGCAAAGTGCGTATTTGGGAACACCGTAGTGACGACTTGGTTTAACATTACTTGGCAACAGGGAAAGTGGGGCAAGTGGTTGTGTCTCCCATAAAAGCAGCCTCAATTGAAATCACTTTGTGATTGTGCACGGGTAAAAACGTCCGCTGAAGTGTCAGATTCTTATTTAATTCTTCTGCTTTCTGTATCTTCTGCATTGCATTCAGGTCTTTCAGGTTACCCTGATGTTTTGTTTTATAGTGCCGTCTTAGATTAAATTCTGTAATTACAGCCACATTAGCTCCACAAATGAGACACACGGGTTCAGTAAACATATACTCAGCCTCCCATCGGTTTTTAAAGGCTCTATTTTCAGAATCAACTTTTCTCTTCAGCATCGTGTGAGCTAGCTTCGCAATAACTTGCAGCATCTTAAGGTAGACTTGATTAACGCGGTAAGTGTTCGGCAAGGCAGCTGAAGCGCTGCATTATGGGATCTGTAGTTTATTGTGTTACCAGCGCTTCATATACCCGGCTTTAATAACAATAATACAGTATATAAAATGATCTCGCGGGCGGATATAATTACGCCGGGCGGATGTGGCCCGCGCCCTTGAGTTTGACACATATGGACTAAATAGAACTTGAAAAGATATATTTTTCAAATGTGATCGCAATTCAGATAGAGTTGACGCACTACAGCCTGCATGCCTCAATAAGTCATCCTCCCCTTGCCCTTACTTTTTTACCGTTCATCTAATGAACACACTGAGTATGGCTTTACCAAAACAATCACTGACTAAAGTATCCATTATTCGAGTATGTAGATCGGGTTATGTATATATATACATATATATATACCCGCGTATCGCAGCGGAGAAGTAGTGTGTTAAAAAGCTAGAAAAGAAAAGGGAACATTTTAAAAATAACGTAACATGACTGTCAATATACAGTATTTGTTTTGTGAGTGTTACTGAGTGTTGCTGTCATCAAGGATTTGATTATCATTATTTCTTTCAATCAGGTTCGTATTTGTAGGATGTGTTTTGTTCAAGTTACATTCCGTGTTTGTCAATCGTTGTAAAGATGACAGGTTTCATTCATCGATTCGTTTCTTACTGCATCAATAAACAGCTCGTCTTCTTCTTTATCTGAGACCTGACACACTGCATGCACGGGTTTTTTTTACACTGTCTTCCTTTAGCGGGACATTGACTTTTTCCAACGTGTGCTTTGTTTCCGCAGTAGTTGGATTTATGAATATGCTTGTATGTATGAGACGCTTCATATTTTTGCTGCCTTTTCAATTGTGTAATTCGGTTTTGTTCAGCGCTTTTTGGAACTGTTGCCTTTTATCTGTGCACTGCGTCAGTTCACGTGAGCCACTCGGTGTACATGCATCGAAGGTTCCCAGCTGTGCTGGTGCCATCTCGTGCTATGTCCATGGCTGTATTTAATGTTACCTTAGTCCTGGCACTTAAAACTTTCGTCGCAGTTTCGCTGAGTTTGTGTCAAACACCACCCTGACCATCTCATCTTCCTCTCCATAAGCACAGTCCTTCACCCGTGAATATTTACCCGTGGCAGTTTGCTATTGGATTGCCGCTGACGGACGGCCTTATATGGGCAGGCACTAAATTACAAACGCCAGCGGCAGCCTGTCTATGAACTTAATTTAAAGTGTAGGTTTACATCGTGCTTTGTTTCCGAAGTAGCAGAACTCATGAATATGGTTGTATATGTCACTCGCTCGCTTCTTATTGTTTCGCTGCCTTCTCAATTATATAATGCATGTTTTCTTCAGCGCTTTTTGAGGTCTTCCTGGTTTTCTATGTACTGCGTGATTACGTGGGAGGCGTGATGATATCACACGAAACTCCGCCCCCACGGCGTTGAAGCTCATCTCCATTACAGTAAATGGAGAAAAACTGCTTCCAGTTATGACCATTATGCGTAGAATTTCGATATAAAACCTGCCCAACTTTTGTAAGGAAGCTGTAAGGAATGAACCTGCCAAATTTCAGCCTTCCACCCACACGGGAAGTTGGAGAATTAGTGATGAGTCAGTGAGTGAGTGAGTGAGTGAGTGAGTGAGGGCTTTGCCTTTTATTAGTATAGATAAAACATTTATGAAAATGACTTAGACAGCTCAACAAGAACTTATGGGAAAATGTCCTGGTTCTCTTAATATCTATTATTATGGGAGCATAGCTCTAATATACTCATTTTTGTGATAAATATATTCAAAAAACTTTGCAACATGGTCAGAAATGTAAATCAGGCTCTGTTACAAACTGTATTTCTCACTTAGACAAGAACAAAAACAAATAGCCACAGACCTGAGTATGAGAATCACAATACCAAAATCTAAAATAATAGGTGTAAATATGTTCATTAAAATGATAAAGTGTTTTATATCCCTGCCTTGGGCACTGTGCAGGTTCTACACACTCTGTATCAGGGTAGAATGTGTCAATACTGGGATTAACTGGAAACTGAGTACAGCAGAAGCTGTAATAAACACAGAGTTTGATAGAGCACATAAAATACTTATGGGTTACCAAACATGGTCTAATCCAATTAAACCCACAGTTTTCCCTCCTGGAGTGTAGAACGTTCTACACCGTTTTTGATTATAATAATCAAATCTGTCATTTTTGCAGGCCTGTATGATTCAGGCTTCCCTGTTTCTGTGAATGACATAGTGAGCTTTTAACTGAGTCAATGTCTATAAAGCAGTTGGTACAGATAGAGCATCAGACACATTTTTAATACCTACAACTACTTAAATACATTTTTACAGGCAAATTTTAATGACTCACTGATGATTTGTGGTTTGTGCCTTCTTTAAAGACTATAATTCTCCATATACCAGAGAACACAGAAGTGAACTGTCTTAATGCTTACTGACCTATGGCACTCACCCCTATTGAAATTAAATGTTTTTGGTCCATCTGGTACGATGCATTAAGTATAATGTACTGGATATTTTAGACTAAATCAGGTTTGCATTTCATCACAAATGGTCAACAGAAGATATCATTGCTCTTGTAATTCATTAAATCCTAGCACATTTGGATATTTATAACCTGAAATTCTGCTTTTACAGTCTGATCATTTTTACCATTACTTACTCTAACATGCAAACAATTACATGAAATAATGGAATTGCTCCATAAGTTTATTTAATGATTATAGCTACTATCACAAATTTAATCCTAAAGGAGCAATTACCTAACCGCAAGTTAGGTAATTCTTCCTTCTCTGTTGTTTCAGAGAAGGAAGACACAACTTTCAATGTAAGTTGGTCATACAAACTCACTGCACTGGAAAGTAGCGATGTTACTGTGCTTAAGCGCATTTAGCGGTCCATGGCAGAGAGCTTGTTTTTATTAAAAACAGTGTGCTCAGGCTCATTGTAGGTGTGCATGGTACCGTTGTTGAGCGGCCCCATGGTGCTGATAGGGAAACTGGCTTATCACACCATTCATGTGCAGATCAGTCTGCCTAGCCAGTTTCCTCATTATTGCTCCAGGGATTATAATCAAGGTACCTACACCCACATTTGTGAAAGAGCCTGAGCAGGATGGGCAGAAGAATTAAAAAGAATGAGAAAGGAAAAAAGAAAGACTGTAGGTTAAACCAAAAAGAAAGGTAAAGGAAAGAAGAGGAAGTATCATGGCAAAGTGACTGCTGTAGGGAGGAGGCAAGTGATTGGGAAGTGATCCCAGGTGGAGCAGTAGACATGCCCATGGGACAGGGTCACTCCTGCTTAGTGCCCAACGATCAAGAAATATCATCTGCCTAAGGAAGGGAGCAGAGCTAGCAGGGTTCCTTGCTAAATGCCTAGGGAGGGTGGCATGAACTTGAACCTGATTGAAGGATGACTGTGCTTGCCAGTGGATGTCTGCTATTGCCAAGGAGACTTTACAGGGTGAACAGAGATGTCTTTTTATTTGAGACACCTAGGCTCATATTGGGTTTTATGGACAGGCCATCACTGTGCTTTATTTAACCTGTGGATATTTTAAACATTTATGGGATTATTTATTGATGCTTTTAACCTGCACTGAAACACTTTTCAGTGAGGATTATTTATATATTCATTTGGGAAGACCACACTGCACTTTTTGACCACTTTGACTGTTAGTAAAAGCATTGCAGACTTTTACACCTACCACAACTGTTTGTGTGTGTGTGCGACACCCCCCATTGCCCAGTCCATCCTTGGCTTATGACTTCTGATGCCCTAGGTTTAAGGAGAAGAATGCCAGCTGAGGAGAACTTGGGCATCACTGCTGTATGTTGATTAGCACATGCAAGTAAGAATTTCATTATATTCGGTACGTGTGAGATTATTGACCCTATGAACCTTATGAAACCCATCCTGTATAGTCAATTTTCTTGCAAACAGTAAATAATCCTTAAGACTACTAGATTCAAAGACAGTCCTGAGTCTCAGTTGAAAAGGCTACTCCAACAGGCATTTGAACTGGCATATGCACAAGCATAGCTGATGTGATTAAAAATAAGCTTTATTCAAATATATTTCCCTAGGACATGCAGGCTAGGCTGATTTGCATTTACAAACTGGCACATTGTGGTTGTGTGTATCCTGTGGCATCCCATCCAAAGATGCTTTCTACCTTTTGCTTACTACTACCTGATAACTCTAAAATTGCATTAAGCAAATCCAGAAATTATAGTATGACTACCTAAAGCATTATTGATAATAGTTACTATGAAAATATAAAGGGACTTGATAAATCTTAAAAAATATGTCATCAATGAAATGCTCACCTGTCTTATAATGAATGGAGAAGACTATTCAGTGACCTGAGATAAATACTGGACTCCTTTGGTACTGTCTCTCTTTGGAGAATCCTTGGGTACTGCTGGTTTGACTTTGTCTCGAACAATCAGTTGTTCATGGAGTGAAATGAGGCACATTATCTGCATTATAAAGGAGCGTCAGTTACAGCACTAGGGCCATGTGACGTTATTTCACAAAGGTGATCTGGCTCGCAAGATCCTCATTGTTGTGGACCGAGTGGCTGGACAGTTAAATAGGATGCCCACGTAACACCTGGCAGAGGAAGATAGATGGTCATTTCCAGTGGGTCGGACTGGAAACGCGTGTCGGCCTGGGGGGTTGCCAACCAGGATCACAAGCTGTTTCATTGTGTGGTGGGTGCAACAACACTTTGTACTTCTGCATGCTCCCAAACCTGAGCTAACCTGTCTATTTTGAATCATGATTATCTATTTTTAATATTTTAATAATTTTATAAATCACATTATAGTGAATTAGATGCAGAACAAACAAAAATTCATCCCATGTTGCTTCTATACATTAGTGTTCCAACATCAAACCAAATCAATATAATCATTTTTCACTTAGCCATTTCTGAGAGTTATGTGAATAAACAGCTCAGTCTACATTGGTGAATGTGTATGATGATCCCATTTTTTAATGGAATTTTTAAATACATTTGGTTTGCATATAAGCCAGGAGTACAACAAATAATCTGAGGAATATCTCTAAAAATGACTTGGGCCAGTGTTTGTTCAGTTGAATTGATATATTGTATAATAAGATTTTAAGGTCTAAAGTATAGACATATTTTGTTTCTGCTCTAAAATTATTAGGAAAACATTTTACACTAATGCAGCTTTCAGTATCATCTTCGTCAAATGATGCATGCACAGTTTCTATCAGGTTGTTTCTGTTCTTTCAAATAAATTGTATCAGTTTGCTGTTAGTATATACAAGTACTGATCTAATTCAGTTTTTTAACATGTGTATTATTCAAACATGCTCTGAATCTGAAACATAATATTTATTAAGGAAAATCATTACCAGTTTGTAACATTTTTCTATATCCTGGAGTTTCAGTTTGTGTGTGTCAATGCAAGAGTGTACAGCATGTGAAACAAGTTGCTGAGATTGCCAAATAGCCAGCTACTGTATCTATATTTTTGTTCCTTTTGAGGGCTTACAATTTGATTGATGACAGATGAAATAAAATTTGGAAGTGACCTTAGTACATGAATATTCAATATTTTGGTGGAAGCTCAACAAATAATTGTGATTCCTCTTAAAAGTGTTTTACAATAAGCGGGGAAGGTAATTACACCTACCTCCTCAAACTGACTTTGCACAATGACTATTGTAGGAAAGATGAATATAATTTTAACTTGGTTATTATATAGTTTTGTCTTCAGCAATGCTGGTAATTAATTAAATTTGGTAAGGCTTCTACTTTATTTTCCTTCCCTTTCTCTCTTGCAGGAGGCAGTCTCCAAGCATCAGACATATCAAGATAACTGAAATACATTCCGTGTAAAAAACAGAATGAAATAATTTATTGATAAACACAAGATTTGTAGGAATTTGATTAATGCATATATACTGACATAGAAGGCAGAGCACAAGACAGATGAAACAGATAAACATAACACAAAAAAGACTAGCTATTTATTTGCTATTTAAAGTTCAAATTTATCTTGGTACAGATAAGCAGTTTTACAACCTCTGCAATGATGTCCAATGTTTTGTGGAGTTGTTGTTGCTCCAGTTTAAAGTGGAGGACTCTTCTTGTGTTAGGATGCACTTTTTCATTTGTGGACTTTTGTTCATGTTGTGATTTGACACACTTTTCTCAGATCCTTGTTAAGTTTTCTACTGTGTCCTCTGCAACTTCAAAACACCACTCTTTCTGACACATGACACAAGAGTTTAGATGCTGAATTTCCCTTCTTGAAGTAATGTCTGCTTCTCAGAATGGGTTCAGTTACTGGCACAGAGCTTGGCTTGACAAAGTGCATCTCAGCTTTCAGCTCCCCAAAAAGAGAGTGGCTCATCAGCTTTTAAGTTTCAGGGAGTAAAGGTTTCAAAGCGTGCACAAAAAAGAAGTGATGTATGTAGCTTTCTTTGACTGAAGGTTTAGCCTGTGGTGATTGGATTAAAGTAACTTCCAGAAGCAGAACAAGTCTGCTTATAGGACCATTATTTTGTGCTTCATAGTTGATATTCATTGAATTATAGCTCTTTGCTTGAAGTTGGCTGTCCTTTTGGCACCTTCTGGCCTGAAGTATCCACTGCAAAGATGCCAGTTCAACTCTGATTTACACTTTTGTTATAGAATTAAGCACAGAAATGATCATGGTATGGTAAGAGCTGCAGTAAAGCAGTTTTCTCAGGATTACTGATTGGGGGTGAACCTGGATTGCTGCATTTCTGTTAAATTTGCTGTCTTAACAGGCCTTATATGCCACTAAAGTCTTGCAAAATGGGAAATGCCCACTTTATTCTATACCATTTCTACAGGTCTGTTATTGAAGGCATTTTCCTCTAATCCTTTATGATTTGATATGATAACTAGTCTCTCCCACACGTGTTGTGAAGAGGGAGGCTGAACACTCCCCTGAAACGGTGATACAATGGGAAACAAATACAGTTTGTTTTTTTTAACTTATCTTTGCTCGATCAGCTGTTGTTGCATCTACATCTGATGCAGCCCTTCGAACATTTAAAAGCCTGTACAGAAGCTGTCCTACTCTTTGTCTTTTATTTCTGGCCCCAGGCGTGGTTAACTCTTTTGCCACAAAGTCTCATCTCACAGGAGTTCTTGATATTTTTTAGTTTATAATTTAAAAACATAATAAGAATCTGAAAATCTAACAACATCAAATTAAAGTTCAATAAATTCTGAAAAGAATTATACCAAACATATATATGTAGATTTTAAAATAAGGCCGAGAAAAAAAGTCACATAAAATTGTTGCACTTTTAGGCTTAGGATTTTATATATAGAGAGTAGATATTTCTTTCAAGAACAAGAAACATCTATGGAAACTTCTAAAATCATCAGCTTCCAGTTTTCACTGTGGATTTACACTACTTTTCCAGCCTATAACATTAATCTAGTAAGGTCTTCTGTCACCCATTGCACCATCTCAACTCTCACTTTGCTTCCAATCTGTAAATGACTCAACCCAAACAAAACCTGCCAGGTTTCAGAAATTATAACCAAGAATTGTGAAAAATAATTTGACGATTATGTCCAAGTATGTCTGTGTTAAATTGGTTGTTAAAATGCTTCTCTATTTATGTTGTATATATAAACTAATATTGACAGGCATACACTATTTAGGCAAATTCGCAGACCTGCCAATGTATACAGCTCAGTTTAGTCATCACTGGAAGAAAAAGCAGCTCTGTCAGACTTCAATAAAATGAAATGCCAATTAAGGCTGGCAGCACAAACATTGGATTACCATGCTGATCAGGCTGAAACAATAATTAAGCAAGCATGATAGATATGTAAATATTAGTTATATGAATAAGTCTACTAAATAAAGGTTGAGTTCACCACCAAGCAACAGGTCCATTCTAATAAGAGCAAACTAATCAGTGGTCAATTATAACATGAGAAAAAAATTTAACAAAGTCTAAAAAAGGTAATTTTTTAAAATAAGACAAACTAAAAAATAACCAACTGACAGACACATTTCAAAAATATAAAAACAAAGCAAAACTTTAAAACATACAGAATACTGAAAAATCACTAGACTTAAGAATAACTCTAAATTGGCTTTTGCAAAAGTAAAAAACAAAGCTTACAAAAGCACAACCCGAGTTCCCCTAATTTCCTGCTTCTTCATCAAATGACAACATTGCTAGGAATTGATGGGAGGGTCAGGGGATATAGATGTTATGGTAAAGCCAATGTCTCATCCCTGGCTCAAGTGTGTTTTCCTTTTATTCAATCTGTTGTTCATTTATACACATTAATATTATGTTATTTGATTTTTATGTAACTTATTTACTGAATAGTTTTTATTTTTGTCTAAATTTTGTTATTAATGTATTTATGTCTTGTGTCACTTTTATGTTCAGCCACAGGGGGAAGAATCCTCTGATGCAGCAGCTCAGGGATTGCCCATATCTTCCTTAATACATGTCGACATTCTTACCCATTATTCACCACATATTTATGTAATTATACTGTTTTTTACTGTATATAATTTTGAGGCTTGCTGGTTAATAAATTGTTAATTATTGTAATCCACTGCTGATCATTAACTCTAGTATGACAAGTATTATGCTAAAAAGGTATAACCTTTGCTCCTCATAGAGACCCACCTCTGAGGTTCATAGTCTGAACATTCATAACTGGTTTGTATTTTGCTAATAGCTTTGCTTTGAATTAAATGTAACATACTAAGTTAAGCTGCCTAGCCTGTGTGGTTTTATTGTGAAACACATGCAAAGGAATGGTGCTTAGCCTCTGAGGATGCATGTTAACTATTATTCATGTAAGAAACACTATGGCACCTACTAAAGCCCCAGGTGTGTCATTATAAAATCAATGACAGAGAAACAGCACCTAACTTCTGAGGTAACATATAGAAGGCAACTACTAGCCATAGATATATTTATTTATAACCTAAAGCTTTGAAAGTAACCTTTTATAGTAAGTCAACAATAACTTAAATATTACAATAACCTATAATGAGAATTCAAGCAAAATGACACCTTTTATTGGCTAACTAAAAAGATGACAATAGGCAAGCTTTCAAGGCAACTCAGGCCCCTTTTTAAGGAAGGATGCAATACAGAAACTGGAGTTCCCTGTGTTTATATACACACCAGGACAAATAACACTGGAAAACCTTTAAGTGTGACATCTTCAATGTAAAAAATTAATAGACCTCTTCAGGCTAGGATACATGTATTTCCAGAGCCTCCCCTCCTGGCATACAGACAACCGCTAAACCTGCAACAAGTAATTGTCCGAAACTCCCTAAGTGGACCAACAGAAAATGGCACAGAAAAGATGCAAAACGTGCGCTCACATTTATAATACAGACGGTATAATTATACCAAACTGCCGACTAGAACACCACATAAAGGTATTAATAAAGTATCTATCTATCTATTTTCCTGCAGATCATCTAATGGTAGTCTACCTCATTCTCTGTATTAAATGTCCTGACACTGCACTCTATGTGGGAGAAACTGGACAAACACTCTGACAAACAATGAATTTACACAGGTTCCACATCAAGCATGGCAACATAAATGTTCCTGCAGCAGCCCACTTCAACAGCTATGGACACTGTGAGAGGGACTTTAAAGTCACAGTTCTTATGGGCAACTTCGGAACACAGCAAGAGATAAAAGATTGGGAAGTGAAACTCGTGCTAAAATTTAACACATTACAACATAATTTAAACAGAGACAAGAGTTTTATGGCCAGATATGAGAATTGTTTGCATCTCTTGGACTGACACAGACAACATGTCTACAGAACCACATTGTATTGAAAAACTCATCAGAAACTTCAAAAGATTTTGTTGGACAGTTATCTTATCCAGCGATCTTGACTATACATTGTTCTCCTCTCCTGCTAAATGGATCTTAGCCTGAAGTAGTCTATTCATTTTACATTTAAGATTTCTCACTTAAAGGTTCTCCAATGTTGTTACTTTTCCTAGTGTCTATATAAACACAGGGAACTCCAGTTTCTGTATTACATCTTGCCTGAGGAAGGGGCCTGAGTTGCTTTGAAAGCTTGCATATTGTAATCTTTTTAGTTAGCCAATAAAAGGTGCAATTTTGCTTGACTTCTCACAGCGTTCATAATGGCTAACACGGTGCAATACCCTAGTACTACAATAACTTACAGTAAAGTTATCTTCAAAAACTTAAAAAATAAATTGGAGCCAGAATTGTTAAGAGGTGTGACAACTGTAGTTTAAAGATGGCAAAATGATTAAAATAAGCATAAATGAACGATTAATAACAGAAACAGAATTTATACTTTGAATAGCAATAATATTACCTGACAAAGAGCACAGCACATTAAAGCTGTAGTTTCTGTTGTGTTTTCTTTTTAATTTATTCTTTTTTGCCTGCCACAAAGATCTTGTACTCTAGTGTATGCCTGTTGACCGTACACAAAATTTGCTTTGCCAGTATTCTCTGGAATCAGTAAACATTGTTCTAACAATTTGGGCCTTCAAAAATGATTTATTCGATCATCTGTTTCTTGCTAGAACATTGAAAGAACTAGTTAAATGACAATCGATATTCCCAAAGAACTGCTGTAGCAATTTAAATCTGTCCAGTTTCTTGGAATACAAAGATGTAGAAAAAGACCATTTACTCAACAGTGTAAAACATTTAAATTAAAAATAAATAAATAAATAAAAACACAATTACAATTTTATATTTTTTTAGTTGTATTTGATGTTGAACTTTCCACTTCAAATGTTTTCTTGGACAGGGATTCTAAGATTAGTTAAAATACAGTTACCAAAATAATTAACGAGTTGTTTTCTAGTATACTTACGGCACATGACTCCCTCATCATCCCCTTCATGGCAGTCCATTTGGAAGTTGCACATTTGTCCCATTTTGATGACTGTGCCATCCCGACATGTGTAGGTCCCCTGAAATGTGATGTTCAAAGCAGCAGGAGGTTCTGAAAATAAGGAAACGTTTGAACAGATGTTTATGGATAAAGGGGAAGTTGAAGGTTTCAATTTATATAAAAGGTGTAATTAAAAGACAGTGCATGCAGACATTTATATCTCGGAGATAGTGCTGTAGCAGTGCTGCAGAGATTTTTGCCTCTCTAGTTATACATTTCACCAGGTACCAAGGTGAAATCTGGATATTATATATTATTGCTGAGAAAAAATCTGCTTAAAGTTGCATTGCAATAGATGTATTGAATTAATCCTCATATTTTTATGCAATCTTTTTGTTCAACCCACTAAATTAAAGCTGAAAGTGTGCACTTCAACTGAATCTGAGTTGTTTCATTTAAAATTCATTTTGGTAATGTACAGAACCAAAATTAGGGACGGGCGGCCACCCCAGCCCCTCGACGCGCTGCAGAAGCGCCAGCCAGAAGAGGCGGGTCCGCCGCGCTGTTTCAAGTGTGGCGAGACCGGCCACCTGCTGCCAAACTGCCCCATCACATCGCCCGGAGCCTATGGACTGCAGCTCGGAGAGGTATTGTCTGTCCAACTATTTATGGACCTAAGCTCCGTAGGTCACTCTCCCTTTTCACAAGCACAACTGCCCTTAACCTCGGCGAAGAGCTGACCCCCAAGCAGCGGCAGGAGTTAGCCCAAACACTCCGAGCCATCCCCGAGGTGGTGGCGAGTCACCCGGCGGACGCTGATTGAGCCGCGATATAGTCACGGGCCGGGGTAATCGTCCGGGAGAGGCCCTACCGACTCCGGAGGCAAAGCAGCGCAGAGGTCGAACTGGAGGTGAAGCGTATGTTGGACATGGACATAATTGAAGAGAGCCATAGTCCCTGGTCCAGCCCTATTGTCCTCGTCTCCAAGCCAGGCGGCTCCTGGAGGTTCTGTAATGACTTTAGGCGTCTGAATCAGATCTCCAAGTTCGATGCCTACCCCATGCCCCGCATTGGCGACCTCCTTGGCGGCTGGAGTGCGGCTCGATATCTGACTACCCTTGACATGACAAAGGGTATTGGCAAATTCCTTTAACGGCATCCGCAAAGGAGAAAACGGCCTTTAGCACCCCTAGCGGGCACTGGCAGTACAAGGTCCTCCCATTTGGGCTGCACGGGGCCCGGCGACCTTCCAGCGTCTGGTAGATAGAGTGCTGGCCCCACCAGTCCTATAGCGCCGCCTACCTGGATGGCGTTGTCATCTATTCCGGCACCTGGGAGGAGCATCTACTGCAGGTCGCAGCTGTCCTCCGAACACTGGCTAAAGCCGGCCTCCGCATAAACCCCCGGAAGTGTTTTTTTGGATTAAAGGAGGCCAAATATTTAGGCTACCTCGTGGGACAAGGACAGGTGCGGCCACAGAGCTCCAAAGTGAAAGACATCTTAGTGTGTGTGCTAAGGGGGATCGTGTCACGCACGCAGCAGTAGGAGGCAGCGGATTGTATATCCGCCATATATGATACCTGTTTTTTTTCTGTACAATATAACGGGGCGGAAAACCCCAACATGTATTTAAAATTCATTTTGGTAATGTACAGAACCAAAATTACAAAAACGTCGTCTCTGTCCAACTATTTATGGACCTAACTGTGTGTGTGTGTGTATATATATATATATATATATACAGTATTATATATATATATATATATATATATATATATATATATATATATATATATATACACACACACACACACAGTATACTGTATATATCCACAGACACTACATAGAGTTGTCATCACGTCTTGTTGTTTCAAAGAGAAGACTTTCCATTAAAGAACTGGTATAACGGTTGCTCATACTAAAGTATTCAATTACGTTATCAAAGTTTTATTATATACATGCTTGTTATATATTAAAAAAAAAAAAGAAAGAAAATAGAAGTCACCCCAACTTCAAGGAATCACACTGGCCAAGATGCTTGAGTTTAGCATTACTTAAATAATGATCACTTAAATCACTTGAGCTGACACAATAATGTACATTCACCACAAAAACAGGATAGAAAATTAAATGAGACCTCTGAAGCTAAGGACTATTCCAAAACATCTTGGATGTTTCATTTTGTCAAAAGATATTTATGCATTTGACATACAAACCTTACTAAGGGCCACAAATAAGTTGGAGGCAAATACATTTGAGATTTTAAATCTTGCTTCTTAATCAATAGGTCACACCATCTATATCTTTAAAAGCTCAAAGTTAATGTGTGAAGTATAAATCCAAAATAGAAGCTGAGATGGCTATGTTCTTTTTTTTCCCTGAACTCAGGAGAAAAAATGTATTTGAATTTTGCAGAGGGAACATTCCCTGGAAAATATATAAAGATGTCTTTATTGAAAGACATTTGCAATCATAGAAAAGTCAAAGCCCATAAGTGTATTAAATTAACTGCAGAATCAAATTTCACAGTTCACATCTACTAACTACAATAGCACATTATATCACATAAAAGGTTATGGCTACATTTGCAAAACATTTTTTGTTTTGCAAATGCTGTTAATACAGCTGAAATCTAGTCCTGCTAAAGAGAGATGAACAAAGAACAGAACTTCAGTTTTCAAAAGAAAAACTTGTTAGGTTACAACAGGGCCTGCTTTTAAATTAATTAACACTTTATCATTACAGATTTTTAAATGAATATAGCAATTGTCCATATAATTACAATATTAAACATAGAAAGCTGAGGAGCTTTTGTAATAAAAAATACATAAAAGTATATAATTGATTTAATGATATTATTTTATACATAGTAAATACAGAGCACATTTTTTTCTCCAGTTCATCGTAGATCATGCAGTTGTGCTTGATAGTTTGTGATATATTTCTGCATAAATATGACCTAAATCATCATCAGATTTTCACTCAAGTCCTTAAAGAAGATAAAGAGAAACCAGTTAAACAAATGAGACAAAAATAATATACTTGGTCATTTATTTATTAAGGAAAATGATCGAATATTACATATTTACATATGTTCACACTCTGTCTTCACGAGGATTGTCACTAGATTCTCCAGGCATTCACTCATATTTTGAAGACTTTAATTTGGCTTGGTGTGTGAATCCAAGTGCCCTACAATCAATTGGCAGCTCTTGCAGAACTTGCTTTTCCTTTGCACTCAATGCTGCTGGCATAGGAACCAGGTACCCATTATTGTGAACTGGTTAAGCAGGTTAGAAAATGATGCATGAGTTAATTTACATTAGGATAGTATAAGGAACCAGTATACAAAATAATATTGGAAATAAGTAATTAATCCCCACTCACTTAATTTTTGCACCATATTACAAAGTTAATAATTGCTGTTAAATCCTCCAAAATAATAGTAGCTGCTACAAGACTTAGTGACTTACTGTATTTTATACTAGACATTAAGCCCGTTACAATAACGGGCGCTAGAACAGTAGTGTATAAACATTAGTAGGAGCAGTCTATATTAAATGGCAAGGGGCCTTGTATGTGGGTGCAATATGTGCCACTGTATTGTGTGCTTTTAATTTTCTCTCTCAGTAATACTGGTTTGTATTTCCGTAAAATGCCTGTAATTTTGTCTGACAGTAATACAGTGGAACCTCGGTTCACAACCATAATTCGTTCCAAAACTCTGGTTGTAACCCGAATTGGTCATGAACCAAAGTAATTTCCCCCATAGAATTGTATGTAACTACAATTAATCCATTCCAGACCGTATAAACTGTATGTAAATATATACTTTTTTAAGTTTTTAAGCACAAATATAGTTAATAATACTATTGAATGCACAGCGTAATAGTAAACTAAATGTAAAAATATTGAATAACACTAAGAAAACCTTGAACAACAGAGAAAACTAACACTGCAAGAGTTTGCACTATAGCCTTACGACTCGCTCGCTAAAAACACTTTTTTTTAATGAGTTTTAAGCACATGGGAAAAATAAACATTTGAAAAATCCATAATTTAATAAACAACCAAGAAAAGTAACATTACAACAATGCACGTGCACGCCTGTGTGTATGTGTGTCTCTCTCTCTCTCTCTTTCTGCACACACAGGAAATGCACAGGAAGAGACTGAACATGTGCTGTGTGGCCACGCGCATGCAAACTTCACCAGAAGACATACACACACACACACACGGACACCTGGATGCACACAGGGGTTTTATTAAAGAGGATGCCTACCATTTTCTCATTTAATACTGTCACATTTCTTCTACTAGGATAAACAACTTGTGGAATAAATTTGACCATTGAATTATAAATGATTGAATGTATTGTAAATTTAACTAAAGCAAGTGCTGACTTTTTTTTTGTAAATTTTATCAAATACATTAAAACTAAATAAGTATAAAGTCAGTCTGATATGCAGTGTTGTATCTTATTCGAAGATGATCAGTCATCCCCTCCTCTCTTTAACTAGTCAGCAAATTAAAAAAAAAATCAATAATCAAGCTAATATATTCAGTTTAAAGAAACAGCATGATTGTTTAACTTAGAGAAATATTGAAGAGTGTCTGTCAAATTCTAAAGAAGTTTTACAGGGTTTCTTGTAAAGTGGATTTTTTCGAGTTTTAACTAAAATATGACATTTTATGTGACTATATTATGGTAATGGGATAGAATTCTTCTAATTGGTGAGATAATGTCACATGCTAGCAATATACTATATATTATGATATACGTATGTAGTGCAAGTTACTACAATACAGTAGATCAGGAATTTTCCATTCATATGTTGCTCCATATAGTGTTGTCCAGGGTTCTGGAATTATTGTGAATCTGAAGCTTTCTTACAGATAAGCAAAAATGTATTCAAATAATCTGTAAATGTGGAACATTTCCAAAATATACTACCTAGTGAGGCATCTACCTAACTACATCATTCACTGGATGCATTTCTGGGAATTAGTGGTGAGAGAAATGTGCAAGATGTGTAATTTTCAGTTAAATTAGACCATGCATTAAAAAAATTGAGGAGGAAAATAATTTGTCAAATGCTGACTCATCATTCTTTACCTAATAGTCTAATTTGAAGATTCCATATTTATTTTTGCCTTAGGTCAGTGGTGTATTGTTTTGAAAAAACTGGTAAACTCTTGCAATACATTACTTTCAACATCTTTATTACTGCAAGATACAGTAGTATAGCTTCCATACCAGAAAAAAAGAATGAAAAGTTAGGATAGTTCTTTTCAACTTCTTCCACGGTGACATAATATGTACTGTATATCTGAAATTCAGCAGAGGATCTGGTAGTTAGTGTAATGTCTTTTGCATCTCTAAAAAACTGTTATTTTTCTAAAAGGAAGATTTGTTATCCTCTGGAAGGATATTTATTTTAATACTGTCACTCTTCCAGCTCATGTGAAATGAAGACTTTACTAGAAGTCAAGTTGGGGAGCATGCACTAGTACAGTGCGTTGCCGCACCCACTACACGACATAACAACTTGCGATCCCGGTTGGCAATCCCCCAGGAAGACAGGCAGTCCAGTCCCACCCATCCGGAAATGACCATCTATCTGCTGCAGCCAGGTGTTACTTGGGCAACCCCTTGGCCTGGTGCAGCCACTCGGGTCCCCAAAAATGAGGATCCTACGAGCTGGATCTCCCTCTGGGAAACGCGCCACATGGCCATAGTGCTGTAACTGACACTCCCACACAATGCAGGTAATGTGCCTAATTCAGGACTCCATGAGCAACCACTCATTCGACACAAAGTCCAACCAACAGTAACCAAGGATTTTCCAGGGAGACACAGTAACAAAGGAGTCCAGTCTTCGTCTCAGTTCACTGGATAGCGGCCATGTCTCGCAGCCATATAGCAAGAAGGCAACACCTTATTTAACACATCCCATTAAGTAATGTTCTTCCATTTATATGCCCTGAACAAAGTACACATTTACAAGATTCAGTACCTTAAGACATTACATTTCTTGTAATTAAATAAAAAGCATGTAATTTATACAAAGAAAAGTAAGAATGCCATATATCAAAAGTGATGAACATATAATTACACAATTTAATAAAGATAACAGGAAATTAATATAGATCAATGAAATCAGTATACCTTAGTTTTTTTTTCTACTCAAAATTTCCATTCCTATCGATGCATTTTTGCTCCCATTCTATCAATCTAAAAATCCCTTTGTGGATAACCCCATTCCTGCGATGTGTAAACAGCAATGCACTGCTGCCTTTACAGCTGTGCTCATCTCACTGGGCTACTTTCAAATCAGTTTTTTTTACAAATCTTCTAGTTCTAGGAGGCTAGGCCTGGACTTTAGAGTGGATAGGAAGAAGATCTCACTCACTGTTCTTAATTTTCTCAAATCGGAGACAAACAGAATGTCTCCAAGCATTGCTGTGTTGCAGGATGATCTTCTCCCTCCTTGGCTATTGTAACAAAAAGCACAATGATACTATTAAAGCATTTAAACATAAGTAACTTTTTTTTACCCTATAACAAAAACTTATGCATGTGCTTTAATCTCAGAAAGCAGATCTCATTATCTAGAAGACTAAATAAACTGATATACCTTTTTTCTTGGCAGATGTTGCTTGATGCCAATCTGTACTATTATGCAGCTTCTTGATCAAAACGATGAAACCCAGTTTTGTCACCACTGCTATGCAGTCATCACCTTTTACCGATGAGTGTTTAAAAATTGTAAGGATTTTTTTTTATAACACATTTTGTGCTCTTTAATCGACAGATGTTACACCCCTTAGGAAAGTGTATTGTATTCCACATTTTCCATTGTCTCCTGGACTGTGTGGATCCTCTATTCTAAATGCTGCTGCTATTTTTGTCATGTTTTCATTCTTACTGATGAGTTAACTTTTTTTTCCCTTTATTGATTTTACAACAGTTAATTTTGACAAGTATAAGGCTGATCAGAAAGTTCTGTGCTGCCATGTTCAAAAGGCTTTACCCATTGACTGACACGATTAGCATTCATGCAGGCAAACTTAAGTGTGTACACTAAAGTCCAACAAGAATGTCGCAGTACAGAACAATAATTTACCAAGGCCAAGGACAGAATTCAATTTATTTACTAGCTGCATCCCTATTATTTACTGGGATTTAAAATTCAACTATCGCATCAATTTTCCCCCTTTAAAAGATAAACATTGGCAAGCATCAATGCTGAAGTGATCAGTTTGCTCTATCTATATATCTATGTATTGTGTCCATCATACTAAGATGCTTTCAGTAAATGAATTTTAACATTACAGGATGAAAACTGAAAAACAGAATCATCTTACATTAATAAACACTACTCCATTTCAACTGTTCAAGAAATTTTCGCAGAGCTCAGCTAATATGAGATGTATGTGGCACATCCTACCAGAGTGTGCTCTTCCTTGCACTGGTGGAAACGTATATGGTGACAATTAGGCATAACAACTTTCTCATGGACTTGGAAAATGAGAAGCTGCAATATTTCAATGCTGACTGTTTCTCTTCACTCTTCAAAGAGTTTAGATAAGAAAAGTTAAGTGAAATTATGAAACCAGTCTCTTATGCTTAATTAATTCAAAACAAAATGTCTAGGAATTCCATTAGGTCTCGGACAACAAAAATTACCAGATTGACTTCCTTGGTATTCTTGACACAGTTTTGCTTACACATGCACTCAGCCTGGTATGTTACTGGTAAATTAACTGGTACATTCCAGGGATAGCCTACACAGACACCATGACAAATGGATTTACCTTTCCAGTTTAAGTTGAAAAGGTGACCTTAAAAAATTTCAATGATTATTTGCAAATCACTCATTTTAAGATGGCAATGTTAGAACATTATAATAATAATCAAGGTCAACTGTAGAACTAGTTTACAGTCTTGGCTATACTCATTTGCGGCTGTATTTGGGAAAATGAACATTTATCAGACCTAGATGCAAGCAATGATAAAATAATCTTGATGGGTGATTTTAATATTCACATTGATATGGAAAAACCTATTGCAAAGATTTTCCATTCCAATATTTTTTTGCCAAATTTTAATACATCCATCAAATTATCATAATCATAAGTTAGTTCTAATTATTATTTGTTGTGCTTATAGTCACTTCCCTAATTGAAACAGATCACAGATAATTACGTTGATTTGCTGCTGCCCTTACTAATAAATTCATTGAAGAAAACTAAAATAGTGTGAAATTTAGATTCCTACACGACATCTGTGTTACAAAAAGTTCAAAGTTTTTTCTTCAGAAGTACATTAATCAAATGACACACACCTTTAACTGATCTCTAAAACAGGTCTCAGGAAATGTAGCACCTCTCAAAATAGAGCCTGAAGAAACTGAATAACAACTGCACACATATTCTTAAAGTGAAACAACAAATACTAGAATATGAACCAGCAAACTATGAATTTATCAAAAGCGTCAATTGAATTTGTTCAAAATATCTAAAAAAAAAAGTTTTTTTCTGACCCATCAAGAATATCAAAGCAATTTAACAAATGAAAACAAAATCAACTATTGCATACTATTTGCAATAGAGGCTATTCTCACAAATTAGAAATCTGAATGGCCATATATTATTTCCCCACATTAGTAGCAGTAATTGTGCGTTTTGTTTTTAATGATAATCTAGACAACACAGGACTTTAGACTTCAACTCATAGATTAAGCTTTGTAGGGCCTAACATGGTTTCCTAAAATGCAATTAAACACCTTTTTAATTTACTGTCCTGATTACCATGTTCTTCTTCCTAAACACATTTCTTTTGTTTATATTTTAATTGTAATTATTTTTTACTGTGTTGATCTTAGGTGGCACGGTGGCGCAGTGGTAGCGCTGCTGCCTCGCAATTAGGAGACCTGGGTTCGCTTCCCGGTTCCTCCCTGCGTGGATTTTGCATGTTCTCCCCGTGTCTGTGTGGGTTTCCTCCAACAATCCAAAGACATGCCGGTTAGGTGGATTGGTGATTCTAAATTGGCCCTAGTGTGTGCTTGGTGCGTGGGTGTGTTTGTGTGTGTCCTGCGGTGGGTTGGCACCCTGCTCAGGATTGGTTCCTGTTTTGGCTGGGATTGGCTCCAGCAGACCCTGTGACCCCTCGTTCGGATTCAGCGGGTTGGAAAATGGATGGATGTGTTGATCTTTAATTACCCTTAATAAATGTGAATTGAATTCATATAGGCAAGCAGAATTTCTGATGTAGTATAGAAAATTTTGATTATATTTCTATATCATAGATATTTAATGAAGAATTCAGATCTTGATAGGCATACTATTTATTATAGGCTAATCTCAAAGTACCTTTTCTTTTCAAAGCTTTAGAAAAAGCAGTAGCCTCACAGTTTCAGTCCAAGCTCAACCTCCATGACCTGTTTGAAAAGTTTCAATCTGGCTTTCACAGTGGTCACAAAACAGAAACACATTAACTCTTATGTCAGTGACATTCTAATGTCTTCTGATGAAGAAAATGCTACCACAGTTAAATATTGTAAAGCTAAAGCTGTGGGAACTACTGCCACTCTACACTACTTACACGCGGTTTTCAGTCATTGTTCCTGTGCTCATATTTATGAAATTTTCAATATGCACAGAAATGTGTTAATGCGCAGTAGAGCTCAGTGTTAAATAGGTTAATGTTTACATGTTGTATGCTGTTAATAAGACAGGGTTACGTGCAGTACCTCTAATTTAAAAATCAAGTTTGAGATGTTCCAAGTGCGTTACAAGAAAGTGTAAAAGGAATCAACCTTAAGCGTTAATGCTAATAAGATAAGGGATGCTTCATTTTAAAAAATATTACTGGAGTACATAACTTAAAAAATAATAAAATTACTATAATTAAATTTATTGGAAAAATAAATTGGCTTTTGGTTTGTAAATTAACAAGATGTTAATTTTTTGGTTTATTCACATCGGCCACCTGAGTTATATGATTGCTATAAATCTGATTCCAAAACATTTTGATCTGTCAAGCTGTTACTGCCCAAGCAGTTAACTTCTGATTATTTAATCTCAATGTGTTGCAGATTTTTATAATGGCTCTACTCCTCTTTTTTACTATTACCACAAATGTTGTGGTCATTGAAATGCCTTAAATGAGAACCAGGATGGTGGCATAAAGCCTTTTGCTGCTGCCTCAGAGCTTCTGAATTTAAATCTCAGTCATTTTTACCACATATTTCAGACTTTTCTTTCTACATACTAAAGAGGTTAATATTGGGTTAACTGATAATTATAAATTAGTGTCGCGTGCGTGCACGCACATGCGTGTGTATGTATGAACCTATGCATGAGTGTATCATGCGATGAATTGGCACAGCCATTGAAGATTTGCTCCTGCTTTGCTCCTAATGCTGCAGGGATAATCCCCCTAGCATAGGCTGGATTAACTGAATTCAGTAAGAGATTAAAGGAAAACATGGAACACAATTAAAATTTAAATTTTATAATGGTGCTATGATGCACATATACAAAAAAAAATGACATGCTGGTTTAGCTTTATTTTATGGTTTCTAGTTCTGTCATATAAAAAAGCAATCTTTCTGGTAAATAAAATGTCAGTTTACTATGATTTCTACATAGTTATTTAATTCTTTAATTTACGGTACATCTGCATGATAAAACTACAAGAATGAAATAAACAATTAAAAACAAACAGTATATTTACTACATTTCAAAGAATGCATAGCAGCTTATTTAAACAAAGTCCTTAAAAGGCTGCAGGCAACTGACTTTATTTCACAAATACCCCAGCAATTTTTTTTGGTTTAATAATATTCTTACTTTGCTGGTAATGTTTCTAAAGGATTAATAAAACACTAGATTATGATTTAACATCTCAGATTCAATTTTGGTCAAGTTCATACAATTTGTCGTTGACAGCCTGTCATTTTCTTAGCAGGTATTTTCCAGTGAGATGGACTTGTGAGTGACATCAGATTGTTAGCCTTGTTCACTCTGTATAGACACATGTTACATTCTGTTATTTTCCAGTGCTCTCTACTTAAAGACTACTTGATGTGATTATTGGGCAGCAAGTGAACTTCAAACCTCTTTTCCTTTTGCATTAAATGGAAGCTGAATGTGTGTTTAAAGAATGAAGCAATTTTTACTTCTTAAGGCAAACCTTAAGAGTATAAATGACAAACAACTAGCTAAGTGAAATGACATTTTAACATTTAAATTAATTTCAATTATGAGATTTTGTTTCCTTTATTGATTCCAAAAATATCACTTAGTGTATGGTATGTAGACATAGAATTAAGTAATCATGTCCCAGCTGCTTTTGCATACATTACCAACTATTTTCATTATCTTCTGGAAATTAATAAATACAGACTAGGTTTGCTGAGGTGCCACCATGGCAAGTAATAATCACAAAAAAGCAACAGTAGGGTTCCAGTCATGTTATAATAATAACCTAATGTTCAATATTGTGGTGATGGCAGTAGTGTCTCTTCGATGCTTACTTCACAGCCTGATATAAGTTTCTACTGGTTTCTCTAAGGTACAGTGCTTGCATTGTTTCTTCGTATGTGAATAGGTTTTCTTCATAGACTTTAGTTTTAACAATCCTGAGACACTCAGATAGACAATGTCAAACTGTATCCAGTGTGCTCTGGGGTAGACTAGCCAGAAGAGCAAGGATTAGGAACTATAGGAACTAACATAAACTATCAGTGGCTATGAATGACATTCAACAAGAGAGGAGAAAGAGCGAACAATGACTAATATCTTGATAATAAAGACCACTTTGTAAGGCACTTTTCTTTGCAAGTTATGGGGTTTATTATTTAATCTAGGGGCATTTAAATTAATAACTTATCTTAATTTTATGTTTGGAGATTTTTGAATGAGAATTATGCATGAAAGGTGTATATATTTTTGTGAAAATATTTAACTGGTTGAGAAACTATTGTAAAAAAAATGTAAAATCTTCAAAAACTGCACACATTTTTCCATTTGAGAAAAACCAGTATTGTACAATACTGTACTAATTCATTTTTTGAAGTGTATTTTTTTCCTTTGCTTATTTAGCTTTGTTACAGTTTGATGCCTTTCTCCATATTAGCTGTAGGAATAAGGTGAAAACGCAAAGCCGGCAAGCAACCCATCCATTTATTCAGTAACATGAGAAGCAATGCGGAGAACAACACACATAGGTTGTTTCTGAAAGTTATGAAATAATACAGCCAAGGATGATGACAATGTGAACATTCCTGCATTGTGGAATATCAGGAAAAGCATTGCAGGGTGTACAGCATAAAATCTTATACCTTAGTGGGGGTCACCATAGTTTAAGTACATTTGGATTTTCCATCACCTTCAGTTTTCAGTCAACTCCTGCATATCCTTCACTATCACATCCTGGTTTTTTTGTCCTCCTTTCTTACTTTTTATTGACCTCTCCTTCTCTAATGATCTCTTCAGCACACTGTTTCATCTTGTCTTCATATATGTTGTGCTCACTAGATTGTTCTATAAATCATCTTTTACCATATCCCTTTCATGTCTAAATTTCCCCAGTACACTCTGTTTTGTTCACCCATAACAGTCTTATCTTTTGAACTTCCACTCTTTTAGTCACCCTTCTACTTGTTTCTGGTCTCTCCACCATCTTGTATATGTTTCATTTTGTATTAGCAGCTGTCATTTTATCACAGAATATTCTAAAACACATTCTCAATTTCTCCAGTGCGCTCCAATTATCTGCATAAATTCTGTCTGTAGTCCTCTTTTTCGTTCAATTATTGATCCTAGTTTCCAAAGAGACTTCACAAATTCTAACTCATCTGCTTCAGCATCACTTTCCATTACAGATTAAATATATATTTCAAATATTGAAACTGTAACTTGTTAATCCATTTTCAAACCTTCCATCTAAATTCAATTTAAGATTACAGCCAGGGCCAGTTCAAGTAAAATCAAATGCTAGGCAGGAGAAAACCTTGGATAGAGCCCCAGTCGACAACAGGGCATGGACGTTCATACCAAATGCATTTTTAGTTTTATTTAGCCTAACATAAGATTTTATGTGATGTACACCTGAGACCAGACTACTCTCAGTGAATGTCATGCAAATACATAAATAGAGAGTGTGTACAAAATGCACACAGACAAGGAAGAGATCTGGATATGCATCCAGTCCCCTAGAATTATGAAACTGCAGCATTAACCTCTGCACCTCTATTCTACTATGCTATAATAAACATTTCAAAAAATAAAATTTTTGGATATGAATATAACAGCCGTACACTAAAGAAATATTTGGCTCTGCTGCAATTTCTTTTTAATAATGACCTCCTAACAGCTCCTTCAAATTTTTGCTAACCAAAGCACTTAAATTTTGTTCAAACTCTACTACTCACTATTAAAATGCCACAGTTAAACAAAACAAGAAAAGCAAGTATCAATGCAGTCAACCATTTCACTATCTAGAGGTTTTGCTCCACTACCCTTGGCAAATGTTCATAAAGCTCTGTGGCACCCACTAAGGAATTATTGATGTCTGTGAAGCATCGTCACTCCCAAAATTTATTTCCAAGGCTGGGCTCTAACTATATTTTATTGTATTTTCAGTTTTATTTTTTTTAGCACGACTTCTATTTACTGTTTATATCAGCTACTGTATCAATGTAATACAATGTTTAACCTTGAATTTCCAGAAGCATAAAGTCAACACATTTTCAGTCACTGCCAAATTCCTCCCCCACCATAACCCATAATATTTAATTTTAAAACATTAAGAGGTCATTACGATGAAGATGAAACTCATCTTTTTTACAATTACATTCACTTTGATTTTCTGACTTTCTAAATGTTTCATTGCAGACATCTCATCTTCTTGCTTTATTCATCAGCTATGAAGAATACTAATCGTACTAACAGCCTGGCATTGTCTAAATTAGCTGTCAAGTAATTATGAGCCGTAGGAAATCAGACAATTGACCAAAAATAGTTCTTTAAACACTCATTCTAAATACAGAGCACATAAAAATGGAGCACAGCTAGTTTAGCACAAAGAGGTATGCCTTTCCAAATTGCTAAATTTACAGCTGGCTTTGGTTCATTACCCTCAGTTGCAGAAGCCGATCTAGTGTAATCATTCTCCAGAGTCATTGGTATTGCCTTTATTTTCCTCTGCTTTCTCAATGCACTAAAATCATCACTTCCAATTTGCTAGATTTCAACACTGAAGAGGCGTGTATTAAAGAATAAAAGGCAAATTAAAAAAAAATATATATATATATATATATATATATATATATATATATATATATATATATATATATATATATATATATATATATATATATAGCAATAAGACCCTTATTTTAATTTAATTCATTCATACAAGAGAGGTCCTAAACTGCCATATATGATCTCGAAGCCAATATTTAATAAACATTTCTAAATTGACTTGACTTTGAATGTAAAATCCAAGATAATAGAAAATCTGCCATGATGTAAATGTTACTTAGCTGTTAGCTGGTGTAAAGCTTGTTAACTAATCAAAATGTAAAAATTACAAAAAAGCAAAAATCATTTGTAAAGAAAAAAGAAGTTGAATTTCATTAACTTCATAATTTCAAATTTCTATCTGTAATTTCTTTAATGATTATCAGTTCAGAGGGATGATTAAATATTTTCTTCACCATGAAACCCCATACTCATGGGGTTTCACGCTGATGAAAATATTTAATCTTCTCTTTGAACTGATAACCATTAAAAAATTCAAGAAGAAATTTAAAATAAAGAAGAAAAGTGAACTGCTACAAGAGTATGAGGTTCTTGGGCCACTAAATATGCCAAACGAAAGTTGTGCTAACATACAAGGTTTTGAATAGACAGTCTGATGAAGGTGTTGGAATTCACTGAGGGTGTGTCTTTTTTCTTTTCCTTATAATTGTCACAGGTAGAATTCAAAGAAGCAGAAAAGGTTTGGATAGTTATCCCCCTTTGAGAATGTAGGGGATATACCTCAGATGTTCACAGATGAAGTTGTCCTCCTGGCCTTATTAGACAGTGATCTCTGGTGTGCATCTTAGTGTAATGCAGTTGAGAGGAGAGGACTTTCTTTGTGCAGGTAAATGGTGATCACATTTTTTCAAGTGGAGACATTCAAGTACATCACAAGCACATGAGATAAATGTTAAATATTGCATTTTCACTTGAAAGCAAAAGTTAACGATATAATATTAACAGAAGAATATTGGATGATATATTGTATGATTTCTTATATTGTACATGTCACCATCCATTTAATAGCCTATACTATTATACACTATCCATTTTTAAAGTCATGGGGAGCAGTAACCCATCCTGGCAGCATGGGCCATGATGCTAATTTATCACATTACACAGGGATCGGCTCTGAGCCCTTTCTTATTTACAATGGTGATGGACAGGTTGACAGATGAGAATAGAGTTGGTGAAGGTGGATGTGTTTAAATACTTGGGATCAACAGTACAGAGTGACGATAATTGTGGAAGAGAGGTGAAAAACAGAGTGCAGGCAGGGTGGAATGGGTGGAGAAGAGTGTCAGGAGTAATTTGTGACAGAGGGTTATCAGCAAGAGTGAAAGGGAAAGTCTATAGGATGGTAGTAAGACCAGCTTTGTTATATGGGTTGGAGATGGTAGCACTTACCAGAAAAAAGTGAGACAGCGCGAAAGATGCTGAGATTTCCAGGCCCTAAGTTCTGTTCTAAGACTGTAAATGTTATCTCTGTAGATCATTAGGAAGCTGATTTTGCAGGTTAGAAATATTAAGGTGAGCTACAGTTATACTGGTCACATCCCTCCTCAATGAAATAATGCTAAAAACAAACACAAGCACTTATAATAATTAAAATATAATGTGACATGTAGATGCAAGCAATTGTAAGGGATTTAGACTTCACAAAAGATTAAGTTTAGCTGAAAAAGTAACAAACAATATGGACTGTGGTGTGAGAAAGATATTTATGTATAATTAAGCATCTTTCTGCTGTCCTTGACTCTTTCATAAATTATTTTCTGGGAGTTATTATCATGTGGCTTGATTGTGTCTCTCCAAGCACTCATAATGATCGGGAGGATGCAGAAAAGTCATCATACACCTTTGAAGCATAGTGGATAGAAGAGCATTTTATTTTAAAGTCTATGAGGGTTAGCTCTACTAACATTTTTTCTGGGTTCATTAAACTTTAAGGAGTGCAGCAGACAGACTTTAGTGCCTGCATTCACCCAACTAATGCGACAGACTGTATGTGTTTATCTTAATGCATTTCATATTATTGATGTATATTCTTTCTCCTTTATGTTGTATTAGACACATCATATTGTAATGGAGTGGGGCAGACAGAATACTACAAATAGAAGACACCATACACTTTTTCTCTCATTGTTTAAACATTTGGGAATACAGTGGAATTCGTCCTTTCACATTTATAAAAAAACCCAGTAATATCAACAGTGTTCCCTTATGTAAAGAGTAGAGCTGGAGCAGAGTGCGCCATCAGGTATACCGGGAGATTTCAAGAAGAACCAATCAAGCTGCCATGCAGAACTTTTCGAATTCTCATAAATAAATGCACACACAATTAGTAAATCTGTAAAAAGATGGCCCAGGTTGTATAAACCCTGCTGTGTTTGTTCAGATATCCATTTTATGAGAAAAGGATTCAACCTCTCCCCAAATGGTACAACCCCATGCGCATGAAAATGAAACTATCGATACATGCTCTTAACCCACTCACTACATTTAATCATTTTACACTGTTGAAATATTGGTTGAAATTGTTGATAATATAGAACAAGGCTTTGTGCTCTCATGGTGACACAATATTCATAGGTGTTACTAATGGAAATGTAAATTTTTTTGGTTATTTTGTCTCTTCGAGCAACGAAAAAAGTACTGTGTTTATATGCTGTTTTTCCTCAACCGTTACATTTATATTAAAGTATTTATATAAACCGTTTATCCCACTCTTGACATACAATGAAGTTGACAACATAAAAGGTAAAAGAAAAAAGAAACATAGTGCTGAAAAAGTGAGGATTAAGAAAAAAAAAGTGATGCTTGAGGAGGATGCAGTATAAGAAAATATCAGCTTTATACAGAGCAGGTTAGAAAAGTTATCATCCTACAGTATCAACTGTGATTGACCATTTAGTCTGTCATATTGCTCAGAGCTGATAGATAGATAGATAGATAGATAGATAGATAGATAGATAGATAGATAGATAGATAGATAGATAGATAGATAGATAGATAGATAGATAGATAGATAGATAGATAGATAGATAGATAGATAGAATCCAGAAAGTATTCAAAGCGCATCACTTTTTTCACATTTTGTTATGTTACAGCCTTATTCCAAAATGGATTAAATTCATTTTTTTCCTCAGAATTCTACACACAACACCCCATAATGACAACAAGAAAAAAGTTTACTTGAGGTTTTTGCAAATTTATTAAAAATAGCAAAATACCCGCGCTTCACAGCGGCGAAATACTGCCTTAAAATTTTTATTAAGAAGAAAATTAAACCTTTTTAAACTGAGGGAAAATACATCAATAATTATTTGTTAAGGATCTCTTTGTATGCCACGTTGTCAGTTCGGCCCTCCAGTTGTAATATGACCAAGCTGTAGCTGTACGCTGAGCTTACTCTTGAGCATGTAACGTACAGTTGGCCATGTGAACAGTAATCTTGTTTCAAATCTCACAGCTTGGATTGCTGCTGTCATAATCGGTTTGAGTTTCATGGTTTGTTTCAATTACGACAGTATTTGTAGGACTTGTGTTGAAGAGACATTCGGCATCTGTCAAGCGTTGTAAGTATACAACCAGCTTCATTGATAACTTCACATCCAGCTTTTGAGAGTTTAAACATTTCTAACCATCAAAGTGTCCACTACTGAAATCGTCCCCTGTGAATCTAAGATGTTTAAGAGGCATTGACGGTTGTCCAAAGGTGTAAAATATTTGGGCATTTCGGTACACTTGAAAGCGACAACTGAACAATTCAGCTGCAGCCATCAACTCACATGCAGATCCATAGGTGAAGGGCTTGAGCATTTCACTCTTATAGTGCTCCTGTGTAGTATAATTATCTCCTGTACCATCATCAGTCCACACCTTGAACCTGTCCCAGTCATTCAACACATAAGACACAATGTTACTCCGGATATCAAAAGTGAGCCTGATATGGCCGTGCAATATGTAACAAAGAGAATGGAAAAGACAGGTGCCATCTCCGGGCATGGAAACCACTTGGTAAGTGACAGTTCTTTGATCGATGGTGATCACCTCGATAGACATGTTAATGGGGGTACGGTTGGAATGATAAAGGAAATGGGTACCTGAACAATGTAAAGTAAATCTAAAATACCTACACAATAACTATAATCGTAATAAATGAACAATAAAACAGCGGAGAAGCCGTGGATTAAATAAAAAGGCTTATATAGGCAGGCAGCCAACAACGTGGGAGGCGTTGGAATGGGGGACCCAACGCCGCCTCACACGGTGACCGAGCTGCAGGCTATGGACGTACAGTATATATGTACGTAAGTAGGATTCAGTTAGCGTTGGGAACCCGCGTACCAAATTTCTTGAAGATGGGCCCATAAGTAACAAAGACCATTGAAAAGTTCAATATGGAGGCAGACAGTGGCATCATACCAGCGAAATAAGTACCAAATTTCTGTCTTCTACCTACACGGGAAGTTAGAGAATTAGTGATGTTGGAAAGTTCAATATGGCAGCCGACAGTGGCGTCATACCACCGAAATAAGTATGTACATTGGTTTCGGTTAGCGCAGGGAAGCCGCCTACCAAATTTCGTGAAGATGGGGCCATGAATAAGAAAGTTCAACATGGTGGACATTGTTGACCGTTATGACCGTTATGCGTAGAATTTTGAAATGAAACCTGCTTAACTTTTGTAAGTAAGCTGTAAGGAATGAGCCTGCCAAATTTCAGCCTTCTATCTACACGGGAAGTTGGAGAATTAGTGATGCTTGGAAAATTCAATATGGCGGCCGACAGTGGCATCATACCACTGAAATAAGTACGTACATCGGTTTTGGTTAGCGCAGGGAAGCCACCTACCAAATTTCGTGAAGATGGGGTCAGCCATCTACCTACACGGGAAGTTGGAAAATTAGTGACGTTGGAAAGTTCAATATGGCGGCCGACAGTGGCGTTATACCATCGAAATAAGCACATACATCGGTTTCGGTTAGCGCAGGGAAGCCGCCTACCAAATTTCGTGATGATGGGGCCATAAATAAGAAAGTTCAACATGGCGGACGTTGTCGACCGTTATCGACTGTTATGACTGTTACGTGTAGAATTTCGAAATGAAACCTGCTTAACTTTTGTAAGTGAGCTGTAAGGAATGAGCCTGCCAAATTTCAGTCTTCTACCTACACGGGAAGTTGGAGAATTGGAGAATTAGTGATGAGTCAGTGAGTGAGTCAGTCAGTCAGTGAGGGCTTTGCCTTTTATTAGTATAGACTAGCAAAATACCCGCGCTTTGCAGCGGCGAAGTACAGCATTTAAATTTTTATTAAGAAGAAAAGTAAAACTTGGGAAAATATGCCAATAATTATTTGTTAAGGATCTCTTTGTATACCATGTTGTCAGTTCGGCCCTCCGGTTGTAACATGACCAAGCTGTGCGCTGAGTTTACTCTTGAGCATGTAACTTACAGTTGGCCATGTGAACAGTAACCTTGTCTCAAATCTCACAGCTTGGATTGCTGCTGTCATAATCGCTTTGAGTTTCATGGTTTCATCGATAAAATCACATCCAGCTTTTGAGAGTTTAAACATTCATAAACATCAAAGTGTCCACTACTGAAATCGTCGCCTGTCAATCTAAGATGTTTAAGAGGGATTGGCAGTTTCGAAAGGTGTAAAATATTTGGCCATTTCGGTAAACTTGAAAGCGACAACCGAACAATTCAGCGGCAGCCATCAACTCACATGCAGAACCATAGGTGAAGGGCTTAAGCATTTCACTCTTCTAGTGCTCCTGTGTAGTATAATTATCTCCCGTACCGTCATCAGTCCACACCTTGAACCTGTCCCAGTCATTCAATACATAAGACAGAATGTTCCTCCGGATATCAAGAGTAAGCCTGATATGGCCATGCAATATGTAACAAAGAGAATGGAAAAGGTAGGTGCTATCTCCGGGCATGGAAACCACTCGGTAAGTGACAGTTCTTTGATTGATAGTGATCACCTCGATAGACATGGTAATGGGGGTTGGAATGATAAAGGAAATGGGCACCTGAGCAATGTAAAGTAAGTCTAAAATACCTACACAATAACTATAATCGTAATGAATGAACAATAAAACAGCGGAGAAGCCGTGGATTAAACAAAAAGGCTGTAGTTATCAGTAGGGAGACGTGAATCCCGTGGTGAAGCAAGAAAGGGAATGTAGAGACCGGAGCGACAGACGGCCTTATACAGGCAGGCAGCCAACAACGTGGGAGGCATTGGGATGGGGGACCCAATGCCACCTCACACGGTGACCGAGGTGCAGGCTATGGACGTATATATGTACGTAAGTAGGATTCAGTTAGCGTTGGGAACCCGCGTACCAAATTTCTTGAATATGGGCCCATAAGTAACAAAGACTGTTGAAAAGTTCAATATGGCGGCCGACAGTGGCATCATACCACCGAAACAAGTACGTACATTGGTGCAGGGAAGCCGCCTACCAAATTTCAAGAAGCTGGGGCCATAAATAAGAAAGTTCAACATGGCGGACGTTGTTGACCGTTATGACCATTACGCGTAGAATTTCAAAATGAAACCTGCCCAACTTTTGTAAGGAAGCTGTAAGGAATGAGCCTGCCAAATTTCAGCCTTCTATCTATACGGGAAGTTGGAGAATTAGTGATGAGTCAGTGAGTCAGTCAGTGAGTGAGGGCTTTGCCTTTTATTAGTATAGATAAAAAAACTGAGAAATCACATGTACATAAGTATTCACAGCCTTTGTTCAATACTTTGTCGATGCACCTTTGGCAGCAATTACAGTCTCAAGTCTTTTTGAATATGATGCCACAAGCTTGGCACACCTATCCTTGGCCAGTTTTGCCCATTCCTCTTTGCAGCACCTCTCAAGCTCCTTTAGGTTGGATGGGAAGTGTCGGTGCACAGCCATTTTTAGATCTCTAGAGATGTTCAATCAGATTCAAGTCTGGGCCACTCAAGGACATTCACTGAGTTGTACTGAAGCTACTCCTTTGATATCTTGGCTGTGTACTTAGGGTCGTTGTCCTGCTGAAAGATGAACCGTCGCCCCAGTCTGAGGTCAAGAGTGCTCTGGACCAGGTTTTCATCCAAGATGTCTCTGTACATTGCTGCAGTCATCTTTCCCTTTATCCTGACTAGTCTCCCAGTTCCTGCGGCTGAAAAACATAACCACAGCATGATGCTGCCACCACCATGCTTCACTGTAGGGATGGTATTGGCCTGGTGATGAACGGTGCCTGGTTTCCTCCAAACGTGACGCCTGGCATTCACACCAAAAGAGTTCAATCTTTGTCTCATCAGACCAGAGAATTTTGTTTCTCATGGTCTGACAGTCCTTCGGGTGCATTTTGGCAAACTCCAGGTGGGCTGCCATGTGCCTTTTACTAAGGAGTGGCTTCTGTCTGGCCACTCTACCTTACAGGCCTGATTGTTGGATTGCTGCAGAGATGGTTGTCGTTCTGGAAGGTTCTCCTCTCTCCACAGAGGACCTCTGGAGCTCTGATAGAGTGGCCATCGGGTTCTTGGTCACCTCCCTGACTAAGGCCCTTCTCCCCCGATCGCTCAGTTTAGATGGTCGGCCAGCTCTAGAAACAGTGGTTTCGAACTTCTTCCGCTTACAGATAATGGAGGCCACTGTGCTCATTTGGACCTTTAAAGCAGTAGAAATTTTTCTGTAACCTTCCCCAGATTTGCGCCTCAAGACAATCCTGTCTCAGAAGTCTACAGACAATTCCTTTGACTTCATGCTTGGTTTGTGCTCTGACATGAACTGTCAACTGTGGGACCTTATATAGACAGGTGTGTGCCATGTCCAATCAACTGAATTTACCACAGGTGGACTCCAGTTAAGCTGCAGAAACATCTCAAGGATGATCAGGGGAAACGGGATATACCTGAGCTCAATTTTGAGCTTCATGGCAAAAGCTGTGAATACTTATGTACATGTGCTTTCTCAATTTTTTTATTTTTAATAAATTTGCAAAAATCTCAAGTAAACTTTTTTCACGTTAACATTATGGGGTGTTGTGTGTAGAATTCTGAGGAAAAAAATGAATTTAATCCATTTTGGAATAAGGCTGTAACATAACAAAATGTGGAAAAAGTGATGCGCTGTGAATACTTTCCGGATGCACTGCAGACAGATAGATACTTTATTAATCCCAAGGGAAAATTCACATAATCCAGCAGCAGCATACTGATATTTATAAAAAAAAAACAATATTAAAGAGTGATAAAAATGTAAGTATAACAGACAATAACTTTGTATAATGTTACCGTTTAGCCCTTAGGTGGAATTGAAGAGTCGCATAGTGTGGGAAGTAACGATCTCCTCAGTCTGTCAGTAGAGCAGGACAGTGACAGCAGTCTGTCGCTGAATCTGCTCCTCTGTTTGGAGATAATACTGTTTTGTGGATGCAGTGGATTCTCCATGATTGACAGGAGCCTGCTCAGTGCTTATCGCTCTGCCACAGATGTCAAACTGTCCAGCTCTGTGCCTACAATAGAGCCTGCCTTCCTCACCAGTTTGTCCAGGCGTGAGGCATCCCTCTTCTTTATGCTGCCTTCACAGCACATCACCGTGTAGAAGAGGGTGTTGACCACAACCGTCTGATAGAACATCTGCAGCATTTTAATGCAGATGTTGAAGGACGCCAGCCTTCAAAGGAAGTATAGTCAGCTCTGTCCTCTCTTGCAAAGAGCATCAGTATTGGCAGTCCAGTCTAATTTATCATCCAGCTGCACTCCCAGGTATTTATAGGTCTGCACCCTCTGCACACAGTCACCTCTGATAATCACGGGGTTCGTGAAGGGCCTGGGCCACCTAACATCCACTGTAAGACAGTCCACAATCCGTGCCACCAGGTATGAATCTACTCCCATCTCTGTCAGCTTGTCCCTAAAGAGCAGAGGTTGGACGGTGAGAAGTCCAGAAACATAATTCTTACAGCACCATTGCCTCTGTCTAAGTGGGAGAGGGATCGGTGTAGCATATAGATGATGGCATCCTCCACTCCAACTTTCTCCTGGTATGCAAACTGCAGAGGGTCGAGGGCGTGACGGACCTGTGGCCTCAGGTGGTGAAGCAGCAGCCGCTCCATGGTCTTCATCACAAGTGACGTCAGAGTGACAGGCCGGAAGTCATTCAGCTCACTAGAACGTGATACCTTTGGGACAGGGGTGATGCAAGATGTTTTCCAAAGCCTCGGGACTCTCCCCTGTTCCAGGCTCAGGTTGAATATGTGCTGTAGAGGACTCCCCAGCTCCAACGCACAGGCTTTCAGCAGTTGTGTCGATACTCCATCTGGACCCATTGCTTTGTTGGCACAAAGTCTCCTCAGCTCTCTGCTTACCTGGGCTGCTGTAATTGTGGGTGGGGGGAAACTCTCTCCTATGCTGGTATCAGAAGGATGGGTGAAGGGTGCAGTACTCTGAGGTGAGAGTGGGTTAGGGTGGTCAAACCTGTTAAAGAAGTTGTTCATTTAGTTTGTTCTCTCCACATCTCTCTCGACATATACAATATGTATCTCAAGCAACGTATGGTCCAGACCTTTCTGCCTCTCCCATTCTGTCCACGCTATGGACATTAAGGAGTGTTGTTTTGGTAACTGTTTTATGGGGAGCCTACTGCATCCTTTGGGATTCAATCAGCATTGATATTGCCTAAAAAGCACAAGTTTATGTTACTTACATGCTGTATCTACCTGACATTTAGCATGTTTACGCATGCTTCAATAACCTGATTATTCACAGAAACCTGATTTCTAAAATGCAGTGCCAACCCTTACTCTTATTAGAGAATTTAGGTTATTGGATTCTAAAAACCTGGTTAACAGAGGTAGACTTCTCCATGAGTAATCTGATTACGTGTCAATTTAAACCCATAACTGGGTTAATGTTAAAGATTTGGTAGTTTGCGCATGTCTGTTGCAGTCTGTCAGGCAGTGCATGTATTTGTACACACTTTTAAGCAGCCATGAGTAATTTTTCCCACAAAATAAATTTGCAACGGCAAATTTTCAAGAAATTGCATTCTTCTTCTCTTGGCTGAAATAACCTGTCCCAGTATTTTAGAAATTTATGTTGATGAGTGGGATGTAAAGTGCTAAACTCAGCAACACAATCTCAAAAGCAGTTAGCTAACTAATTAAAAACAACATGCATTACAAAGTCTGATTACTTTTTAAATTAATGAGTAACCTAACTCAATATTTTCCTTATTGAATTAAAAACCTGTGTTATTATTCCAACAGAACTGAGTTTAAGGCAAAAAGCACATATCCTTGGCCCTTTGCAGGGCTCAAATGAACAAACAAGCAGAAAAGAGTGTGCTTTGAACAATCCAGTAAGAGAAACCTATAAACAAAGCATCAGTTTACCTACAGCTATTGTCAAGCACATGCGAATAGGGGGCCTCAGACGGACCAGAAACGATATCGTGAGTTTGTATGCCAGAAGGGTGTGACGGGGTACTAACTTTCCTCTCATTGTTTTCGCAGAAAGAAAGACGCATCGCCGCCATGAAGTGGTCAGAATCAGCCTCCACGCACTACTACTTCTGACCTTCCTCTGTCAGTCCCTGATGACGTCACCAATCCCACTATCCACCTCGGCTCCTACCCAGCATTCACCTCTACTTCCGGTCCCGCCTCATAAATATTTCTGCTTAGCCATCTTTGAGCGGTCAACTGTATAACACGGATGTGTACTGACCTGACTTTGCTATTTTTCATATTTCAAAACTGTCTTTTACAATATACGGGGCCGGAAACCCCAAACCTTTATAGTTGTTTTGTCTTTCTTTTACAGTGGCGTAGTCAGCAGGATAGTCAAGTGTCTGAAAATGTCAGAAGGACAGGACCTGAATAGCGTGCTGCAAGGAATGGCTGCCCAGATCCAGTCCCTCCAACTTGAGCAGGCCACCACAAAGTGGCAGAGACTGTAAGACCAGATCCACCCCGGCCTCCACCTCCTCCGATTGTTCCACTTACCGACGCGGATGACATCGAGCCGTATCTGGGCATCTTTGAAAGGACAGCCACCCGGAACCAGTGGCAGCGGACCGAGTGGGCGTCCATATTAGCTCCGTACTTGAAAGGTGCCGCGCAGCGAGCCTATTATGACCTCCCCGAGGAGGAAGCCGTGAATTATGACCTCCTTAAAGTGGAGATCCTTTGTCGCTACGGCATCACCTTGGACCAGCAGGCAAGTGAGTGGCGAACTTGGCAATTTGACCCTGATCCCCCGGCCAGAGCTCAAGTCTTCGAATTCTGGGGCAAGATGGGATGTTGGCTATGGCCAGAAGGTCCCCAAGCTCGTAAGGTGGTCGAACAAGTGGCATGTGAGGGGCTAGTTAATGCCATGCCTAATTATCTCGCCCAGCAGGTCTGTAGACACCCCTTTACAGATATGAAAGGACTCCTGGACATCCTGGAGCGTCAGCTCGCGGTGCACCAAACTGGGGGGTCAGAAAGGCCAGCTCGCGGGGCCCGACAGGGAAGAGCCGCTACCCCCGAGCCCACTCGTCGCGCTGCGGAAGCGCCCATAAGGCCCAGAGAAAAGACAGCCTCACCGCGTGAGGTTGGACATCTTCTGCCAGCCTACCCATTAAATGTGGAACCGATGGACTGCAGTTGGGCCACTACTGAGAGGTACTGTACTCTGTCTCATCCCCTGGCAATCCCGAATACGGGAGTGGTATTGGTGAACGGGCACTCGGTAGTGGCTCTATTCGATTCTGGCAGCAACATAACCATTGTGGCTCGCCGTTATATTCTACCGCAACAGTGGCTACCCCAGCATTTGCAGGTCACTTGTGTACATGGAAAGACCAGATCATATCGCGTGGCAAAGTGTTTCATTTCCTGGAAAGGGGACTTAAGCCGGTTGTCGGTTGCTGTGTTACCCGAGCCCCCTTTTCCAGTGATTTTTAGGACACGACTGGTCACACAATAATATCGGTAGAATTACAACCACTCCTCTAGCCTCGTTGGGTCTCGTTATGGATGGGCGGGGCACCCTCCCCGCAGCCCCCACGCCATGCACTCAGGCAGACTCTGATGATGTAGATAACCAAGGGGGAGATTCTCAGGTGACAGACCTAAACCCGGAAATATCCACCGGGGAGGGCACAAGCCGAGAAGCCATTATTTCCCCGGAACAACAAGAAGCTTTAGACAGCATGGACCACCAATTTAGGTCTACACATGCGTCATTTAAAAGGGAGCAGTGGAATGACGACTCCCTGAAGTTTGCCCGGAATGCTATCGTCTCCGTGAACAGCCGCTCGGCTGATAGTTCCATATCAAAGGAGACCTACTTTGTGTTAGAAAATGATCTGTTGTACCGAGTCGTGACACATGAGGGCGAGGTACGGAAGTTGTTGCTAGTACCGCGTACCTTCCGGTGGGAGGTTTGCGAACTAGTTCACGCCCACCTCCTAGGCGCCCATTTTAGGGCCGAGAAAACTTTGGAGAGGATAAAACTCCGTTTTTATAGGTCTGGAATTAAGGAGGAGGTCCGGCGTTTCTGTCAGTCCTGCCCGGAATGCCAGACACGTCAAATACCCAGAAGGGACCGTGCTCCTCTTGTTCCAATTCCCCTAATAGATATTCCCTTTGAGAGGATAGGGGTAGACATCGTAGGACCCCTGGAGCCCTCAAACCGTGGCCATAAATATATATTGGTCATGGTCGATTACGCGACTTGATACCTGGAGGCAGTTCCATTGCGCTCCGCAAATACAAAAAGCATCGCACAGGAGTTAGTCATCCTATTTTCTAGGGTGGAAAACCCAAAGAAGTCCTCACGGATCAGGGTACACCCTTCACCTCGGATACGTTCAGGGAGGTTGCCAGGTTACTCCGAATTAAGCATCTGAAAACATCGGTCTACCACCCACAAACTGACGGACAGGTGGAGCGTTTCAATCAGACCCTCAAACAGATGCTGTGCAAGGTAGTCAGCGCGGACGGTAGGAACTGAGATCAGCTCTTGCCTCTCGTGCTTTTTGCTTACTGGGAAGTACCTCAAGCCTCCACTGGTTTTTCCCCGTTTGAACTATTATATGGACGCCAGCCCCTGGGACTACTGGATATAGTAAAAGAAGGATGGGAAACCAAGGCTCTTCCCTCCCCTAATGTCTTAGAATATGTAGCGCAACTGTGCGACAGGCTAAACAAAATCAGACCTCTACTAAAAGAACACATGACTCGTGCGCAAGCAGTGCAGGTGCAGTGTTATAATCGTAACTCGACTCTCAGGGAATTCCAGCCCGGAGATCGAGTAATGGCGCTCGTTCCCACCTCCCACTCTAAACTATTGGCAAATTGGCAAGGACCCTACGAGATTAAGAAAAGGACTCGTCGACTATTTGGTGAAACAGCTGAATCCTCGGCCGAGTGAGAGAATATACCATGTGAATCTTTTAAAACCTTGGAGAGAAAGGGAAGTGTCTTCCGACTCCGGTAGGACCCTCTCCCTTTTCGCTTGCACACCTGCCCTTAATCTCTGACCTGACTTAATGCCCCTTCAACGACAGGAACTAACACAAACAATCCTGTCCGTCCCCGAAGTGGTGAGCGAGACACCAGGCCGTACTGCGCTGATTGAAGACGACATTGTCACCGAACCCAGAGTGGCAGTCAGGGAGAGACCCTATTGCCTCCCGGAAGCAAAATGTGCTGAGGTAGAACTCGAAGTCCAACGGATGTTGGACTTGGACATCATAGAGGAAAGCCACAGTCCCTGGTCTAGTCCTATCATCCTCGTTTCTAAGCCAGATGGCTCTTGGAGATCCTGTAACGACTTTCGACGTCTTAACCAGGTCTCCAAATTTGATGCCTACCCGATGCCCAGGGTAGATGATCTCATTGAGAGATTGGGCACAGCTTGATATTTGACTACCCTTGACATGACTAAAGCGTACTGGCAAATTCCCCTAACGGCATTTAGAGAAAACTGCCTTCAGTACCCCTAGTGGGCAATATAAGGTCCTCCCATTCGGGCTGCACGGGGCACCAGCGACCTTCCAACGTTTCGTAGACAGAGTGCTAAAGCCCCACCAGTCCTATTGTGCCGCCTACCTGGATGGATCATATATTGCAGGTATTTGCTGTCCTCATGATGCTAGCGAAGGCCGGCCTCCGCATCAACCTCTGCAAATGTTTTTTCGGCTTAACGGAAGCCAGGTATTTAGGCTACCTAGTAGGGCGGGGACAGGTAAAGCTACAATGCTCCAAAGTAAAAGACATCCTGGAATGGCCCCGTCCGAGTACCAAGAGACAGGTGCAGGCTTTCTTGGGGTTCGGTCCGTGTCACGCACATGCGAATAGGGGGCCGCGGACGGACCAGAAACGATATCACGAGTTTGTATTCCAGAAGGGTGTGATGGGGTACTAACTTTCCTCTCTTTGTTTTCGCAGAAAGACGGACGCACCGCCGCCATGAAGCAGTCAGAATCAGCCTCCACGCACTACTACTTCCACCCTTCTTCTGTCAGTCCCTGATGACGTCACCAATCCCACTATCCACCTCAGCTCCTACCCAGCATTCACCTCTGCTTCCGGTCCCGCCTCATAAATTTTCCGCTCAGCCATCTTTGAGCGGTCAACTGTATAACACGGATGTGTACTGACCTGACTTTGCTATTTTTCATATTTCAAAACTGTCTTTTAAAGTCTACGGGGACGGAAACACCAAACCTTTATAGTTGTTTTGTCTTTCTTTTACACTATTCATAAAACACAAGAAAATAATCACAGGTACCAGGATTATTTTCAGACTCAAGGTGACTGAAGATGACATTTAACTTTTTTTTGTGCGGTTTAATGATGTTAGAACTTTTGGACAAAGGATAACTCCAGAAGATTACTTGCACGTATAAATGCAGATTAAGAAACCAGAAACCAGTTTATTCACCTTAGCCCGATTATATATGTGCTTGTAAATGCACTAATTGATGCTCTGCGTGACAACACTGTTAATGTCAGCTCATTAAATAACATAGCTGCCAAAAAGAGTAGTTGTAACATGGCTCCATTACCTAGATTTTGTACCTAGATTTAGGCTTTAGAATTTAGGCTGTGTAGCCTGATAAGAAATGAAAAGAATAGGGAAGGGGCAGGAGGTATTAAAGAAAGTAGAATAACAGGTATGTGCAACATTGTGGTGCTGTGAAGTGATGAGATGATGAAGGTTGGTAAGATATTTTTCAATATTACATAAAATAATATGGCCAGTGTGACATATTATGATTGTAGGGTATAAAGAAATTATCTTTGGAAGGACATTCAATAATATATTATAGATATAAAGACATCATTCTAGAACATCAGAACAATCTAAATGAAAACAGGCCATTCTACCCAACAAAGCTCACCAGTTCTATCCACTTTTTTGTTTTTTTTTTTAAGAAAAGTTAATTTTTGAAAATCCCTAAAGTTTACTGTCTACAATACTACTTGGTAGCTTATTCCAAGTGTCTATGGTTCTAAGTATAAAGAAAAACGTCCTAATGTTTGTGTGAAATTTACCCTTAAGTTTCAAACTGTGTCCCCATGTTCTTGATGAACTCATTTTAAAATAATAGTCTCAATCCACTGTACTAATTCCCTTCATAATTTAAAACACTTCAGTCATGACACCTCTTAATCTTTTTTTGCTTAAGCGTAGGCTCAGCTCATTTAATCACTCCTCATAATTCATCCCTCGCAGCCCTGAAATCAGCCTAGTTACTCTTCTCTGGAATTCTTCCTGCGGTGCTATATCTTGTAGCCTGGAGGCCAAAACTGCACACACTACTCCAGATGAAGCCTCACCAGTGCATTTTATCTCTTGAGCATAACTTCCTTGGACTTGTACTCCACACATCATCATTCTGTTTGCCTTCTTAATGACTTCTGAACACTGTCTGAATTCCACTGCAACTCCTAAATTCTTCTCATACTTTCTTTTTACAGACTTTCCATTGTGTATTCAAAACTAACATCTGTATTTCATATGTGTAATACTTTACATTTATTAACATTAACTTTATCTGACACAAATCTGCAAAAGCTTGTATGCTGTCCAAGTCCCTCTGTAATGATTCAATAGATTCTAAATTATCTGCCAAACCACCTATCTTGGCATCATCTGCAAACATAACCAGCTTATTACTTATATTCCTATCCAGATCATTTATATATATTAAAAATAGCAGGGGCCCTAGCCCTGATCCCTGTGGAATACCACTCTTAATATTAGCCAATTCTGATAGGATTCCATACACCATAATCTTTGCTTCCTGTGTCTGAGCCAATTTAACACCCATCTACAAAGATCATCCTGAACTTCCACTTCTTTTAGTCTGATGCGCAACCTCTCATTTTGTACCTAATCAAATGCTTTCTGAAAGTCAAGATGAATAATATCATATACTTCTTTTTGATTACATCTTTTTGTTGCCCCCTCATAAAATCCAAACATGTTAGTAAAACCTCCCTGTTCTGAACCAATCCTTTTATTAATTTCCTTTTAATGCAGGTTAAGCTTACTGACCTATAGCTGGTTGGATCTGCCTGGTTACCTCTTTTATATAATGGAATAATATTTTTCATGTTCCAGTCCTTTGGAATTTCCCCAGTGCACAGTGACTTCCTAAAAATATGTGTCAATGGTTTACATATGTTCTCGTTGACCTCCTTAAGAACTCAAGGGTAAATATTATCTGGTCCTGGTGATTTGTGTGATTTCAGACTATTTAATCTACACAGTACTTCTCCCTCTACAATTTTTAAATCCCTTAGTACCTCCTTAGTAGTCCCATTTGCCACTGGAAGGTTATCCACTTCCTCACTTGTGAAGACCTCAGAAAAATGCAAGTTTAGAACATTCACTATTTCACTATCTGTATTTTTAATTCCCCTTTACTATACCTAATACACTTCATTTCCTGCTTGACTATTCTTTTATTACTAAAACACTGAAAGAATCTCTTTGGGTCATCTTTCACGTCATCTGCTCTATTCCTCTCTAACTGTCTTTTAGCTTCCCTTATATCCTTCTTAATGGTTGCCCTCATATTCTCATACGCTGTCCGATTCACATTCCTGCTGCTACTCTTACACCTTAAATGGCTGTTTTTTCCTTTGCAGCTTCTTTATTAACTCTTTATTAATTTTTTTGAATTTCCTACTAATTCCAAATATAGGTATGTACCTGTCCTTACATGTAAAATGTTTTTAAACCTGTTCCACTGCTCCTCAACTGTCTCCACTCTTAAAAGCTTATCTCAGACTATGCTCCTTTGACTTTGCTGCAACTGTTCACAATTTGCCCTATCAAAGTTAGACTTAACAGTACAAAATACTAAATCTGGACTGGCTTCATCTTGCATTGGTGCTTTAACATACGGTATTATGCATTGCAAAGTTACAGTATAATTAGCTATGGTACACAGTAGTACACACAGGAGTTAGTTCAACTGCAGGATCCATAACAGAGACAAGACAGGGTTGTGTTTCTGGGTACTTTACAGAGGCAGGAACAGCTGAGGAGGATAAAGATGAAAGGAATATAGAGAAGGTGTCTACAAGTTTTGATGACTTTGCATGTCCCCAGTCAATAGATCTTGATCTGTTATACTATTATCACCTCCAATAACCACAAGATTATGTGTGTTGTTCATGTGGTAAAAGTGATTGCAATGCATGGCCTTAGCTACTGAGGGTACAAAGCTGAAACTACCTGTACTCTACAAAACAACACTCCTGCCCATGATAACTTGTTGCTCCAGTATCTACATGAGAAGATTGAAAAGAGTAATAGGCAGACCCCCGTGACCCTGTACTTTGGATATAGCGGGTTGGATAATGGATGGACAACTGATTAAGTGATGTATGTCCCTCTTCTTTTGTTGGCAGTTATCATAATGATGTCTTAATAATGCCCCTCTCCAACTGTTTGTATCATGTCACTCCAGGAAACAAAAAACTTTTCTTGTTCTTGAAACATTTTACTTATGATTTGATGCTACCTGAGCAAATTTCTACCTTTCTTGGTGGAAACATTTTGAAAATGGATGAAACATGGTCACACTTAGTGAAAACTTGTCATAACTATTTTCACAACTCAGAAAAAGAGCAGCTCACTAAACTCAGAGTTAGCCATATTTTCATGCATTTTTCAAAAAGCTAACATTTCAGAACAATATTCTGTGCACAAAAGTGAAAACTTTAAAGGTCTTTGAAGACTTACATTATCAACAAACGTAAGGCTCACAGTCATTGGTATTATATCATCATACACAAGACATTCACGTGGTTTTGCATTCTTCACTTTTCAATTTCATGGCTTTGTTCACAGATATGCAGAGGTAATACCATTACATGAATCAACATGTAACAACATCCTAGAAAAATCCCACATTGCCTATTCATAATGATATCATCTTCTAGACTAACAGACTCAAATCAATCTAAAATACAAACAACATGAAACAAACACATTTCAACATATTGTTTCAGTGGAAAGAATTCTGGATAGCACACACAAACCGAGATCTCCTAAGCATTCCACAGACATACAAGCAATGTCCAGATTTTGATCTCTTGAACGTCTGGGTACATCTTAACCACAAGCCAGCATTCTGATTCTTGGTACAAGTGAGGGGGAATTCCCTCTCCAGAGTGGGAATGTTCCTCAGCTGGTAAGAGCATCTGACAAATAATTAGCCATTGTAGCCACACAGCATTAAAGGGAAAGACAGCTTTAATGTATCAAAGAACAGCAGCACTTCAGTAGTTTAAGGTGCTTAATTTAAAAATTAAGATTTTTTTTAATTCATTTGACTTTTAAATAATTCATTTTATTTTCCTTTTATATTCAGTGTGTTTTTGTATTCTAAATAGTATAGTAGCTATAAGGTTAAGGTAACTACAATAAATTAATACATTGTGGTAAATCCTGGGGTAGCCTGCATGAGTGAAAGGTGTTTGTGAGTCTCTGCTTCTGCTCTCTCTGCATTGTAATACCACCAGTGTGAGACAAGGAGAATCAACTCTGAGTTTGTGTCATTCTGCCCATCAATGTGAAATGCCCATCACTTTCTAGCGATAGCAGAAGAGCTGGGTGTCTTTTTCAGCTCTCACAGGCAAAAATCTGAATTTTACCAGTAATTTTTTATTATGCAGACTTCCTTCTGTTGAGATTCAGCCCTTTGTAAGGTTACACAATGATAGATTTCTTTTACCTGTATACATATACTGTATCAAGTCTGTGTTTTATCAGCTTAGCTGGAGTTTCTCCTGCAGTTTTTGTTCTGATGTCCTTATCTATGTCTTATCTGTAGTACCATATATTTTTGATAGCATATTATACAAATGCTACATTTAATATCTTGTTACATTCTTCTTAAAAAAAGTATTTTACAGTATACTGAAGTCCTAATATGCTGGCTGACTCTTCCTTACTCTAATCTGATAGGCTGCACAAATTATGACATTAAATCCACATTGCTAGAGTATACTCAATTTCATGTATGGAATGAGTTATCAAAGTCTTACTGCAAGTTTGCTGTTCTATCCATAAATGAAATAGTTTTTTTTTTTTAAAAAAAGCACCTTTTGCAGAAAACTAGTGACTTCTCCTATGCATTTAAATCTGGCACAAAAAGGAAAACATGTAGATGTTACCACTTGATGTACCTGGAAGAGAAAGTTCAGCCCTTAGTCATCTCTGTTGTTATTCATTTTAAAAGTTCTTCATGGTCTGCTACCAGACTTTATTGCATCACAACACCTGCAAACTACAGTATATTCTGGATAGCCTGAAGAAAGTGGCTCCTCTCATTTAAAGTCATTCTCAGTAGAAAGAGGTGCCAACCACTAATATGGTGGTATATTTCAGCACTTTCAAGTCAACATAAAGTTATCCTGTCACTTCCATTTACAGTTTTTGCCCTGGTATATAAATACATTACTGAAGTTTACGATTAATGGCTCATTTGTTGTATCATCCAAATATCTTTCATTAGGCTCTGTTGAGGTGTTGTACATTTCACTTATTCATTTATTGGCTTAATTCACAAATACTGTAAGCAGAATATATATATTTTATATTTTTGTGCTTGGATTGTTTCATGACTACTTTTAAATTGTCTTTTCTAAATCTCCTCAATCTGATTCAAGTTTCTTATTCCACAGTGCATTGCAACCTTGCCTCACCTATGCTATAGGATAGGTGCTATATTACTGCTCATTCAGTTAATTTTCTAGTTGTGTGCTGCTTAAAACTAAAATAGGTACTTGGAGTGCAAATAAAGGTCAAAATCTGACTTGTTCAAACCTAAAAATGATTAAATTGCTAGCATTTATAAAACCATGACCTTTCAACTTTATGTACAGTAAACAGACCCACCTTAAACTTTTAAACTCTGGACTCAAAACCACATTTCAAACAAACTGGTGTATTTTTCAAAATGATTGCTATAGATTGATTTTAAACTTTTACTGACCTGAACCTTGTGTCTTTAATATCATTTTTTTAAAATAGAAAAAATATATATTTTTTGTAATTTATTTTCACATAAAAACTAGAATCAGAATGGATAATCAGGCTGGGAAAAAAATACATTTATTGATAATTCTTGTAATCATTGCTAATAAGAAGTCAACATGAAGTGAGGCTTTTAAATTTGGAATGCATGATGAACAGAAAAGAGAGAGCAAAGTAAGGAGAGCAGAGAAGAGAACAACAAAAGAAAGAACTACCCAATGAAACTGGCAAGACCTCTGCAGACTGGACAACAATTTGAAGCAACTCTGCACCTAGACTTGGAAAGACTCATCTCCCATTATCTGTATTTTGCATGTTATGAGTAAAAATGACAAAAATCAGGAAATCAGATACAAAATGATTGAACAGGTTAATGGACATTAGTAAATGCTGAATTGACAGAGGTATCAGATGAAAAAAATGAATAACTCAAGAACAATCTCGTTGCTGGGATATTTTTCACACAATAATTTCAATAGGTGTGTCTGTCTATTAACAGGTATTTTCAGCAAAAGCAGGTTGGTGAAGAATGGGGACAAAAGATGATCATAAGAATGCATGGCTTAGCTAATACTGTATATTCCATGTGCAAAACGGTACAGTAATGGCCCAACTGAGTTCCATTTCTGTTGGCAAAAAACAAGCAAAAGATGGTCTTATATGGGTAAGTAATACAAATGTTCATAATCAGAAACCATTCCCTGGTCTTAATCGTAGACCCTGCTGATTCAGGCTGGCACAACATCCGGAAATGGAAGACAAAGTCATTTGAGCCAAGGCAACAACAATGCAAGCTGGTGGTGATGCTGCAGTTTTGCATTTATTCCTTTGTTGGACAATCTTGCAGTCCATAAGCTTATCATGACCACTAATCTCACTGCCTGTATCATGGATCCTACACATTTTTTTGGATAGGACTGCTTTGCCTTTCCTTCTCTCTTTTATTACCAGCATTATTAACACATCTCTTTCTACTGGATTGGTTCCTTTCAGCCTTAAGAAAACCTGTTTTTACATCTGTGTTTAAGAAACTTGAACTTGACCCTGAGGACTTTAAAAACTATTGTCGTTTTTTCCAATTTTTTAAAATCTTAGAACATGTTGTTGCAGGTCATTTGAAGGACTATCTTGTCTCCAATGATCTGTTTGAGGAATTTCAGTCTGGGTTCGGGGCCATCCACAGACTGCACTTGTTAAGGGTGTCCTGGTTGCAGCGGATCATGGTCTTTTAACACATGATCTTTTTAGACGTTATTGCTTCTTTGGATACAATGCCTCATGATATTCTTTTGTTTAAACTGGAGCATGAATTAAACATTACTTTTAGTGCTCTTGCTTGGTTCAAATCATAGCTTAAGGGCCGACTTCAATTTGTTGCCATCAGTGAGTTTAGTTCTGACCCATCTAATTTGCTTGGTGGTGTCCCTCACGGTTCAGTTGTTGGCTCTCTGTTCTTTATTATTTATATGCTCCCTCATGATGCCATTATTAGAGGGAACAGTCTATGGTTTAACTGCTATGCAGATGACATAAAGGTTTTTTTACATACAAGACTTGACACAAACATTACATCCTCCTGCAATAATTTCCTGTTTGGCCATTATGAAACACTGGTTGTCTAAAAACTTTCTCAGACTAAATAGTTAAAAAACTGAGACTTTATTCTATATTCAAGTACTTTATAGAAAATGGAGAGTTTTTCATTAGAAATTCCTGGCTTTAATATATCTGTTATTTTAGATCTCACACACTCCTAAGAGCTGAGAAAGAAAAAAAAAAACATCATTAACTGTAATGATTATAAGTAGTCACTTCACAATACCAAGTACTGTATTTTGTATTAATCATGCTGCAGAGAGCTATATGATACATTATTTCTATATGATTTGTTCTTCATTTAGGTAGAAAATTAATTAAGTTTGTGCACAGATTAAGGGACTAAAAACTTGCTTTCTTTTATGGGCAAATGCTGACCTCTTGATACTAACAGAACACCCAATGATATTATAACTCAGTATGACAGTTTCTGAAATCTTGCTTAAAATTATTTGAGCATATTTCTTAAAACTGTGAGTGCCCTGATAACCTCTTTATCTGAAAGAAGCAATGTACACATTCCAATTCCGGGAGTCACAATCTATTATGATTTATGTATAACTTCAAGATGAATTGCTACATTTCATTTTTATTCTTTTTTTTATTATTGTCAACAAAGTTGAGTTTTAAAAGAAAGTCTCTCCTTCTTGCTAGCAGGCTGTCTGATCTGTCTGTCAGTGAAAGGCTGCTGCGTGTAGCAAATTGAGCTGGCAGGTGGAGGCAGCATTTTTGACTCACCAAGAAGCTGCTTTTTACTTTAAATTGGTGTTTGTCTCTTGTAGTTTTCGACTTCAGCGCCCACAGAACCAAATATCAATAATATTACCAAGACCACCATTTTCTATCTTAAGCAAATCTCAAGGTTGCATCCTTTTCTATCCAATGCTGCAGTAACCTCACAACTTGATTATTGCAATGCAGTGTTGAGTGGCATCCCTGCACAGAGCCTAAACAGACAATAGTATCTCCAAAATTCAGTGGCAGGGGTTGCTACACATTGAAAACCTCTACTTTTCAAAAATTATATTGGTTACCTGTCCTTTTATGTATCTAATATATACTTCTATTCCAAGTTTTTAAGGGTTTTCATAGTCTAGCCCCACCTTATTTTTTTTCCCTTACTGAACCCATACGTTCCATCACTTTCATTTTACTCTTCCAATTCTATGCTGTGGGCGGCACGGTGGCGCAGTGGTAGCGCTGCTGCCTCACAGTTAGGAGACCCGGGTTCGCTTCCCGGGTCCTCCCTGCGTGGAGTTTGCATGTTCTCTCCGGGCGCTCCGGTTTCCTCCCACAATCCAAAGACATGCAGGTTAGGTGAATTGGCGATTCTAAATTGGCCCTAGTGTGTGCTTGGTGTGTGGGTGTGTTTGTGTGTGTGTCCTGCGGTGGGTTGGCACCCTGCCCAGGATTGGTTCCTGCCTTGTGCCCTGTGTTGGCTGGGATTGGCTCCAGCAGACCCCCGTGACCCTGTATTTGGATTCAGTGGGTTAGAAAATGGATGGATGGATGAATTCTATGCTGTTAACCGTGCCACTGTACAAATAGGGTACTATGGGCGATACAGCTTTTAGTGAATTGGGCTCACGGCTATGCAATTCCCAGCCTTTGGAGCACTGTATTTATTTGTACCTCACTTTGTGTCATAACTTCAGTTTTTGTTGATTCCATGGCCAAGAATAACTTAACCTGTTCTAAGGGCAAGCCAATTCACTTTCAGATATCAAAGCAATTCACTTTTAGAAAACTGTTCCTAATTAGGAAGCTACTAAGCATATGCACAAAGATGGACATATAGCTAAGGAATAAAAAATGTAATTACCCCACTTGCACACTCTGCACAAAATTCTTCTACTTTTTTGAAAGGGGTTTAGCTACTGTTATAATGAAAAGACAAATTCAAAATAGTAAGGTGGGTTACTAGAAGACACAAAAACATAATCAATGAACAAAGGTCCATATACAGATAAACCAACTACAGGAACATATAGGAATGTAGTTGGGTTTTTGAAAAAGTATTAAAAAAATTAAAAGACTATAAAATAAAATAGCAATGATCAAGAAAAGCACAAAGCTGGAAAAAGGCTAAAGAAGCAGGAAGTACAAAAAAATTCAGCTTCAAGAGCAAATCACAATACGTACAAAAGCAACTCTATAAAAAGTCAACTCCAAATTCCTAAACATTACCATATACTTTTACATCCATCCATCCATTTTTCCAACCCGCTATATCCCAACCACAGGGTCACGGGGGTCTGCTAGAGCCAATCCAAGCCAACACAGGGCACAAGGCAGGAAACAAACCCTGGGCAGGGGGCGCGCACACACACACACACACACACCCACCATGTACACACTAGGGACAATTTAGAATTGCTAATGCACCTTACCTGCATGTCTTTGGACGGTTTTAGGAAACCGGAGCACCTGGAGGAAACCCACGCAGACACGGGGAGAACATGCAGGGAGGGCCCCGGGAAGCGAACCTGGGTCTCCTAACTGCAAGGCAGCAGCACTACCCACTATACTTTTACAATAAATCATAATCAAACTGAGCACCCTAGAACATAGTTAATACTGTACATACTGGAGTTTATATGGATTTAAAAAACAAAAGAAAAGCAAAAGAGAGGCAGTTACCAGGTAGGTAATTTTATAATAATGAGTTTTTACCAAGTTTTAGATAATAAAAAAAATCTTTTACCTCTGAGTTAAGAATGGAGAGTCAACATGTAGGCCATGTAGCATGGAAGATCAAAATTGATTAATGGCAGCATAATCACACCCATAGTATTAATAAAATAATAATAATTAGAAAATTAGAAGTGATCATAAACTTAAACTAACCTCATAAAAAGGCAAATATTTTGCCCCAAAACTGTCTATAAAGTATTCCCAAAGTACATGAAGTAGCAAGGTTGGTGCCCTGTTGACATAATTTGAAATTAGGATCCTGTCATTGATAGACTTTGAAAATTTTAATCTTATATGCTTTGAAAATATTAAACAAGAGTGCGTATATGAATAAATAAATTTAATTCTGTCTGTGATAGATTGACAGATCCATTTCCTATCATTGTCCAATATTATCTAGAGGTGCAGCACCATGACATTAATCAAAACAGGTCTCATGTTACAATAACAGCGAGTGAATGACATGGCTTGAAGTGTTTTTGGATGTAAGCCAAGATTAAATGTAAAGCCGAGTACTGTATTTAAATGAGAATAGAACCTGAAATGAGTACAATCAACTAGTTGCAGGTCTGTAACTGTCATGGAACAGAACATCAACAAGGTAGTTTATTTCAAGGAAACAATCAACTAATTTCAACACCACTTGTAGCAACTGCCAATATAAAGTAACACAGCAAAATTAAGTACAAAAACAAGATAAATAATTTAAGAATATTGCTAAACTATGTATACGTATTTATTTTGGTCTTTCACACAAGTATCTCACTATACTCTATGGCAGTGGTTTATAAGTTCAGTCCTGTAGGACTACTGTGGAAGCAGGTTTTTGTCCCAACCTGTTTCACAATTAGTGAGTCATTTTACCTTGAATTGACCTCATTGTTTAACCCTCATATTATGTTACAGGTCAATATGACACATTTCTATTTTTTATTTGTCTAAAATACTGGTTATTGTCAATTTTTCTCACTGTACCTGTTTTGACGTTTTATCATTTAGCATCATGATCTTACATGCAAAGTGTGGCCACCCTAATGTACAGAGGTTTAAATAAATATGAGACTGTGTTATGATATTGTTACCTCCAATAGTTTAATGTAGAGAATGATGCCTAGACCCAAAATAAAATCATTTGTCTGGATCATTGAGGGTTGTTGAGGATGGTATGTGGTTATCTGATTCATATGTAAAAATGTGTGAATTGTTATAGATGATCAGAGGAACAGCTAGACAGACTGTGAGTTTATAGCTTTACAGCAGGTTTTGGTTATTTGCGGATAAATAGTCTATCACTACATCCAAACCACAAATGGAGAAAGTAAAATTTTTGTGTGTACACCTTTGTTGTGATGTGAGATTTTGCATATAACTTGATACATGTTTTGTATGTCTTTATTTGTAATTTAGACAAAGGAATGTAATTTAGTGTTACTTTGGTGAGAGGCATTCGTGTTTGCCCCAACCAACCCCCCCTTTAACGACTGAGTCTATTTGTAATTTTACAACAGGATTTGGGGAATGTGTATTAAATCAGTTTGGCGAGTGTTTCTTTGCTAAAGTCTTTCTCTCATCCTCCACACAAAGCCAGGTCAGTTTAAAACATGTTTTTTTGGGGGGGGTGGTTGCAGGTGTTAAGATGTTCTATTTCCCCCATTGGTCTGAGGTATGGTTGTTTGGAATTGGCTTGTCTCAGAGGCCTTTAAGTACCATGATGTCCTATTGGCTGTAGGGGTTGAACAGAACATCTATAAATGTACGGGCTTAACCTCACAATCTCTCTCTTGCTAGTCTGTGATGATGTAGAAGTATCTTTCTCTTGCTAACCTGTGATGATGTAGAAGTATCTTTCTCTTGTTAACAACTGATGAAGACCATCACACCATGAACTGACAAGAACAGCACAATGATGAGCACAGCTTCAGCCATATTGAGACAGGCTTGAGGCCTGTTCTGAAGAAAGCTGAGCACCAATGATGCATTAACTAGAGACATTTTAAGTAACTACAAGTCTGTGTGCCACCTGAATTACACATCACCATTTAATCAGGTTGTATGGTTGCCAATATTCAAATGTACTTTGCATTTTGTTATTATTAATGAATATTATCAGTAATACATTATTTTATGTGTAACTTAACTCCTGCTTGTCTTTTTACTACATCTAATTGCCTGAGGTTATAGATATAGAAGGAAAAGGTGGGGATAAGTTATATACTGTAGAATAATACCTTATAAACAGTGGTAAGTCTGTGAGATTAGGCATTCTAAGGCTACATGTTAATAATACCATAGAGGAAAGTAGAGCAATATATATTACTCTACCAAGATAAAACAACCTACATCGATTAGTGAACTTAGTTAATAAATTGAACAGCCCTCTTTATAGTTTAGTTGTTCTGACAGAAACCTTAGTTCTCTCACAACACAGCTCTAGGTCAAGAAAAGTCTACTTAAGTAGAAAAAGCCTATCTAGTATTTTCCCCTGATGAGAAATGGGCATGGTTCCCTTTGGGAAGCTGCTGGGACAAACTCAAGGAGTACTTGGAAATTATTCATAAGATTTAAGACTGTGACAGTCAGGCTAGACATTTTACCAGTAACTTAGCATCAGAATTTATCAGTGTGATGGGGCAATAGTTAAAGCAGCATGCAGAATCTTTTACTTCATATAATAGGAGTGTGATTGTAGCAGGTTTTATTACAGGGATCAGTCTTAATTTGGGAATAGCACAGTTCATAATTTGCAGACAGGGTGGAGCTAGCTGTGTCCAAAAAGCAGAGAGCAGCTATGTGGGTAAATTGTACTCGCCTGGTTCAATTCATGGACACACTGAATCAAAAGCTTCTTTCAACTCTCACACAGCATTATTGAGGAATCCAGCAAGAAGGCATAATCTGTTGTTAAGCAAGGGAATAACAGTTTGTGTACAAAAAAATCTTAGTAAGTAGTGCATTAGAGGTATAACTCTAAAAAACAGTTATTATTTAGATAAGGATTGTAAGTATGTGGACCAAGTGTCTTTTTTTTAATGGCAGTAAAAGATGCAAATGCTTTACATTTTCACAACTTTAAAGCTAATAATTAACTTATTTAGCAAAATTATATTGGGTCCTGGTGAGGTCTATTTGAAATACAGCCTTTTTAAGGAAGAGTGAACTTAATTCAGACCTTGCGTTAGATATCATCAATTCATTACCTTGATCTATCATTCAGGGGTGTACTTCTTTGAAAGATGTGAAATGAGGATCTAGTTGGTGTATTCTTTGTATATGTGAGCTTAACCGGAAATTGTACAATCACGTTTGGCTACTTTTACAGCTATCAACACATATAGGTATGTAGCTCCCCTATAGAATTAGATTTCAATGAACTCTTCCAACATAGAGAACTTATTGAAGCACTCTCAATTTTTAAGTAAGAAGATGTAAAAACACAAATAAGCTAGTGGTACATAAGAGAAGCAGGAGCAGGCTAAAGTGGCAAAGCAGTGACCAGATATTAACACTTGTTTCAAAATTTCCATTAAAAAGGAATGTTGCCAAATGTAGCCAATCACTGAGAAATAAAATATAGTCTATTCTTAACTGTGTAAAAGATGAGGAGGGGAAAAAAATGCCCTGGCGGAAATATTTAGCAAACGAAAGGAATCAACAAATGAGCTTGAATGAGGAATATAGTGATAGACAGGGGATAGAAGGCATTTGCATCCAGCCATAAAATTATCAAAAAATCCATTGGTTTTAGAATCTGATTGTTAGATCTGTTAGAAAGCTATCTCCCTCCTCCCCCCATAGTCTCAGTTAATGCGTAACAGAACCTGCCTACCTGATCAGACCATATTCTAAATATTTTAGCTGATAATTATCATCCCTCTCTTCTTAAAACTGGCAGATGCCAAAGCAGTAATGGAATATCACTTTTTAAAAATAATTTAGCCACATCTCCCTCCAGCAAGTTGGACTTTTATATAAAAAATATTTAATCCCAGGCCCCAGATAAGACTACTGATAGATTGCCTATTAAAGCAAGAGAAAAAGAAAGCGAAGATTAAGAAAGGATACTAGACAAAAGCAAAGCGCAGAGCACAGTAACATGGTATGCTAGCCTCTAGTGGAGGCTCTCTCCTCTCTAGTGTCACTAACAATCAGTAAAAATTACAGGGCTAGCTTCCCAAAACCCACCATATATAATGCTCCCAATATACCCCTGGAGCAAGGGGATCATCAAAACTTTAAACAGAACAAAAAGTACACTTGGAAGATTCAACTCCTCCCTCCCACACGATGAACAATTGCATACAAAGTCTAACAAATGAGTAAATAAAATTACAAAAGTTAGGACTAAATTAACAAGCAATCTCTGAGGGAGGGAACATTAACACCTGGGGCCTCATTTACAATGGTGTGCGTACAACTCGCACTAAAACATGGCTTATGGACAAAAGTGGAAATGTGCGTACGGACAAAAAAATATTCAGATGCACAAAACTGTGCGTAAGCCAACTGTCATGCACTTCATCTCCATAAATCCCAATCATAGTGAAAAGTAGCGCATGTGCATGCACCTGCCCTCCCACCCTGACTACTCTCATAGTTTTGCATATTTTAATATGCAAATAAACTCAAATATCACCCGTTTAGTGTTTGGTTAAAAGACAATGGCAAAAGCACATGAAAAAACAGAATTTCAGCAAATGTGAAACGGAAGCAAGAAGAAAGTACAATTTGTTGGGTTAAGCAGTGGTATAAACAACAAAAGGAAGTTGATCAAGTGATACAGAGTGGTGGAGATACTTGGATGTTCAAGTTCTGAAAGTCACACAGTCCCCAAAATAAAAAAAAGAAGTGGTCAGATATCAAAGTCGCTGTAAAAAGGCGAGTCTTAGCCGTTTGTGTGTCATACAGAAGCTAGAGTACAGAGAAAAAAAAATTACTAACACAGTGGAAAATAAAGGTCAAAATGTCCACTTTAATCTCATAATTTACTTAGTCATTTAAGTAGAACGTTGTAAACTTAAAATCAATGTTTAATTTACTAGAATTTCTTAAATCCCATCCTAACTAAAGCAGCACAGGCTCTTTCTCTTATGCCAACAAGACACAGAATACATTACATTACATTTCATGATATAAGAGTTCTCTGAACAATTTAAATACTAAGATGTATACTTGATATCATTTTCATGATCAAATGAATTAAAGCATGTACTAAATATGGGGGCACAGTGGTAGCTACGAGTTGGTGTCCTGTCCAGAGATTGATCCTGCCTCCAGCAAGATGCTTGCTGTAACATGTGCAACATTCTAAATAATTTACTGCAGCAGTATTGTCTCTTTTAAACGTACCCACCCCCAATTCCTGTTGTTCCTTTTCTTTCTCCACGTAACCTCAAAATAAGCTCTGTAACAAAGGTCAAGGCATCTGATTCCTCAAAACGTTTAAGGAACATTGAAATATCTTCGTGGTACATATTTAATTATTCCATCCATCTATCCATCCAGGCCCAGCAAGCATACAGTGTGAGGCAGGGACAATCCCTGGATCCGGCGCCAGCTCTGGAGGCTTCAAGGATATCTTGGGTGAATTAAAAGCTTCTAGACAATTTCTACATCACAAATGGGACACTTTCCTATGCAGACAGGTAATTGAAATCTTAATTTAAATATGTAGTTGTCATCAAGGGTTAAAATAGAGGAAGGGTTGAAAAAGGTGGTGTGGTGGGAGCAAAAGTACTGCACCGCCATCATAGTCAACACGTCATGTGACATCTGTCTAATTAATTATAATAATGTCAGAGAGAAAACATTTCTGAAAATTAAATGCAATGATTTGTGAAAATACGTTGAATAAAAAGAATGCAATTCATTGAATAAAATAAACAATACTTCTGAAAATACGAATATGAGGTAACATTAAGAAGGTCACAATTTATTTTGAGGTGTTGCTGGACTAATAATGTATGCATTCATTTTTCAGAATGCCATTACTTCTTCTTTTCCTCATATAGGCTGACATTATGCACTTTTGCTAATCCTTTTTGCATGTTTACATCTGAAACGCATCAAAAAATGCAATTTTAATGCTGCTAGAACTGATTTCAGTGCCCCACAATATGATGTTATAGTTTTTGAGGAGAAAAGCAGTGCATTTTTATGAAAGAACTGGGAGATATCCTTAGTCAGGGAAACAAAGCAATGCCAATGCCTGAAAATCCAAAAAAAACAGTAGTCAAAAGAGAGATGCAGGAGTTTAGTAGTCAGAAAGAAAGTTTCACAAAGTGCTAAGTATTTATCCATTCTTGCATAGCGAAAACAGTCCTGTGGGGATCCTTTATACTGTAAAGATGACACCATTAATTGCACCCACTCCACCCCCAAGGATCGTAGGAAATTGCAATGGCAAAAATGGACACTAAACTCTCAAAAAATGACCATATCCATTAATGAAAAAGAACAACACTAAAAATAAATAAATAACAGCAGTAACTCAAAAAAGTAATAGCAGAATTAGATTCCTTTGGTTTATAAAAATAAACAAGATGGTTTTGATTTTTTACCTATAAATAAAAAACCAGGAAAAATAAAGAAGATCACATAACCATAACATAACATATTGTATGAGGGTATGGAATTTCATAAGTCAAGGATAAAGAGAATCACCTACGCTATGTGCTATATTACTAACTAGCAGAATACCCGCGCTTCGCAGCGGAGAAGTACTATGTTAAAGAAGTTATGAAAAAGAAAAGGAAAAATTTTAAAAATAACGTTAACATGATTGTTAATGTAATTGTTTTGTCATTGATATGAGTGTTGCTGGCATATATATATATATATACATACATGTGTACATATACACACACAAACATATACTATGGGGTGCCAAACAGGCAAATACATTGATTTTGTGAATATATAAAGTCGGCGTTAGAATATATAAAGTCAAAACTTGAATGTATAAAGTCATCTCTGGAATATATAAAGTGAAAACTTGAATATATAAAGTCATTCCCGAATATATAAAGTCAAAACTTAAATATATAAAGTCACTGTCGGAATATATAATGTCAAAACTTGAATATATAAAGTCAGCATCAGAATTTATAAAGTCATTCCTGATTATATAAAGTCAACATCGGAGTATATAAACTCACTACTGAATATATAAAGTCAAAGTCAAAATATATTGATTGAAACGACTCTGAACTGAACTAAGTTAACAAAAACGTATTCAGAAAAATAAATTAAAAAAGCACTGTTCGGTTAATGTTTTGAAAAGGATGCATGTGCCCTGCCCAGGATTGGTTCCTACCTTGCGCACAGTGTTGGCTGGGATTGGCTCCAGCAGACCCCCGTGACCCTGTGGTCAGATTGAACGGGTTGGGAAATGGATGGATATTCCAGCGCTGACTTTATATATTCCGACGCTGACTTTATATATTGAAGTTTTGACTTTATATATTGCAGTGCTTACTTTATATATTCCGACGCTGACTTTATATATTCAAGATTTGACTTTATATATTCTGACGCTGACTTTATATATTTAAGTTTTGACTTTATATATTCCGACAGTGACTTTATATAATCAAGTTTTGACTTTATATATTCGGGAATGACTTTATATATACAAGTTTTGACTTTATATAGTTAAATTTAGTCATCATTGCATAACTTTTTCTTTACCATAGAAATTAAAGACTAAATTCAACTTCCATTCCTAACAAAGATATTTCTGGCGACTAAATAGAACCTACCTATATCCAAATTCGAGCTATTGAGCTGTCGCCTGCCTGCCTAAGTCACCTTCGCTTCGCTTTTACCTTTTTACCGTTCATTTAATCATGGCTAGTGGCGGAAAAATAATAAAATGGAAGGAGGATTACACTGAGTATGGCTTTACCAAAACAATTATTGATGGCGAATCGATTATTCATAAAGCTTCAATTGGTGATCTGTTTTTCTGTGTTAACCTCCTATTTTTTCATACTTCTTCTTAAACCAAGGGGGTGCGAGGGTAAAATGAATCGGGAAGCGCTGATCAATGTAATCGGTGTACCAGGAAATCATGCATTGACAGAAGTTCCCCTTTGCTTGTAATGCAAAGTGTGATTAAATGCGTGATTTTTTTAACGCGTTATGGAGCACATGCATCGAAGCTTCTCAGCTGTGCTTGTGCCAAGAAAAGGAAACATTTTAAAAATAACGTAACATGATTGTCAATGTAACCTTTTGTAAGTAGTGCCTGGAGGATTCAGTGTGGAGAAACTGTAGAGACAGCGTGTGTATTAACTTGTGAATTTTTCTGTATTTGGTGGCAGCGTCACAAAGTCGCTTCCGTAACACTGCGTTAGCTGTGGAGATCAGCTCAGAGCGGAATGAGGTGAATGGGAGGGGAGATGATGACGTGACTCCCCCACCCGCCTTAACTGTCAATCCCCCACAAACACAGTCTCTCGGAATTTGCATAAGCATAGCCCTTCACCTGCAATTTTAACTTAGTTACAAAGTGATCAAAACTCTCGTTTATATATCCTGCGTCCTCTCATTAAAATTGTTTCCCACATTACCCGTGGGCATGACAAACGCCAGCGGCAGCCTGTCTACGAACTTAATTTAAACTTTAGGTTTACACCGTGCTTTGTTTCCGAAGTAGCAGAACTCATGAATATGGTTGTATATGTCACTCACTCGCTTCTTATTGTTTTCGCTGCCTTCTCAATTATATAATGCATGTTTTCTTCAGCGCTTTTTGGAGCTCTACCTGTTTTTCTACGTACTGCGTTGACAGTCAGTTCACGTGGTTACGTGGGAGGCGTGATGATGTCACACGATACTCCGCCCCCCACGGTTTTCGAGCTCAACTCCATTACAGTATATGGAGAAAAATAGCTTCCAGTTATGACCATTACGCGTAGAATTTCAAAATGAAACCTGCCAAACTTTTGTAAGTAAGCTGTAAGGAATGAGCCTGCCAAATTTCAGCCTTCTAGCTACACGGGAACTTGGAGAATTAGTGATGAGTCAGTGAGTGAGTGAGTGAGTGAGTGAGTGAGTCAGTCAGTCAGTCAGTAAGTGAGAGCTTTGCCTTTTATTAGTATAGATTGAACCACATGTAATAACACTTGACAGTTAAAAAATAAATAAATAAAAATCACAGAGTCATAATCTAACTCAAATATTAATAATTTTTTATATGTACAGACCCGGTTGCCATAAACATATTTTGAATATTACAAGAACAACAATCAGGATATTATAGAATCTCACATGTTAGATGGTGTATCTTGCAAGAAACAGAATTTATTCACTGTTCTTATGGTGATAGTTAAAAACTTCAGGGTAGTAATAACTATTGGTCTGCCAGCATCACATGCATAAACACCTTAAATTTAACTATCCATCCATCCATCCATTTTCTAACCCGCTGACCAGTCTCAAATCTGTACACCTCGACAGTTTCTGCTTTGATTAGTTGCTGTATGTAAGGTTTACTGTATGTAACAGAACTGCAGTCTACCACTCTTTTTCAGACTTAGTGTTTTTCTGTTTACTTCTTTACATTTATACCATTAATCAATCATTGCCTGAATGGCAAGTGGCTGCCACGTGGAAGAGTACCAAAGCCACACAAGGCATGGGAAAGCTCAGCAGCAAAAAGATAGCTAGAGGGACAGAGATTTTCACTGACAGGGTAAGAGCAGTTTTTTTGCTAGTGATAGAAGGTAGGTGATACAAAGGACAGTTGACACTAGAAGGTAGGTGATACAAAGGGCAGTTGACACTACATAATTAAGCTTTAAATTCAAAGAAGCCAGAGCATATCTTGGCAGAATCAATTGCACGGAAGGGGCCATAAATGGACAAGATACCAGATCCATTACTCCCAGATTCACTCACACAGGGCTTATGTAATATATTCTTCTTTTGGAAGTGTCAGAAAAACTGGAGTAAAAAGAGATAAAATACTATATGAAAATAAAGTGAATTGCAGCAAATATTGTAGATGCTGCTTTATTAATTTCTCTTATTATTAAAAGCCAGGGGAATAAACTGTCAACTGGCATTCAGTCATCTGCTTAATCTTTGACCTAGACCTGGATATTAAGCACGTGCACTTCCAATTCAGTCTGACTATTTTGAATCTCAGTATCTCAAGTATTATTTGACTGTCACAGGTTGCCTGGGTGAGAAAAAAATGATGGAAAAGCACAAGCTTATTATTGGTAACCTTCTTTGTATATTATATTCTTAATTTTTACAATGGACGAAAAGACAATTTGGCCCCACCAAGGTGGCTCAGGGACCATGACAGCTATACTGAGAGAAATACTTAAATAAGGAAACAGTTGAATGTAATGGATGAAAATTAAACCCAGATATTTTATTTGACAGACAAGTTGTGCCAATCTTCACACACTTATTGAGTTTTCTTTCTCCCACAGTAGCATTTCTTGTCATTCATTCTAATGCAGTGCCACTGGCCAAAGTTATATGTCAAAAACCATAACAGACATACTGTACTGATGTGTACTGTACTGATGTGTGCCAAATGTCAAGTCTTATGGCTTGTGGAAAAAAAGCCATACAGTAACAAGTCATATTGAACAGATTAGTGCTTTACAGATATAGTGATGTCTGCTGTTTTTATAGTTTATTTGTCAGTATTTACATTAAATATTTTATGATACAGATGTATTTAGCCATTTGTGTCCACTACATACTAATCTATTGCTGCAAGCTTTTGCACAAATGGGAATAGCACCCAGTACTTTCTATTGTATTGGAGGGCATATTAAACTGAATTTATTTTCTCTTTACATTTGATATTTCAATTAAAAAAAGAGATTTTACTGTTAATAAGCTACCGATTGGAAATTACACAATTTTAGGAGCAATTTATTTGTTCCAAAAATATGCATTACAAAAGAAATTTTAAAACATGACAGCAAAATTAAGAAATGTTAAAGTATGTACAATTAGAAATACAATCAATCCTGTATATCACAGAAACAATTAAGAGCACTAAAAACCCTCAGGCACACCTGAATCCAAATTAGTGAGCTAATCTATATAAATAAAGCCAAACAACTCAAAATACAGACAAGAGTGTATTACAATTTTGTTTGAAGTTACTTATTTGTTTTTCTCATTAAGGACACATTTCAATTATCAAATCACATATTACTATTTTCATTGTCTTTGACAGCTAAACTGATTTTTGCTGCTGATGCTTATTTATAAACGTCTACAATGTAAATACAGGATACGTCGGGGATGATTTAAAAAAAATTGGTAAAATAACACTGCTGCTGACGGAGCTCAGCAATAGCAGTCCATCTCATGCAAAGGACGAGACCAAATTCCTTAGTAGATATTAACTACTGCATACTGGAAACAACCCAGTTGTCTAGCCATCCCAATTGTCAAAGAGGCAAAGATCTTTACTCTTGCACATTTTTTTCTGCTTTCAATACATCACCTTTAAGAACTGTCTACTCACTTCCTGCCTATACCCCTACTCTTGCCATTATAATGAGATAATTAATGTTATTCTCTTTACCTATTAGTGATTTTAATGTTGATCGGCTGAGGTGTGCATATATAGAGTTTAATGGAAACATGCAGTGAAAAACGAGCAGCGGTGCTTCATTACATTTGGAGCAATTGAAGTCATTTCCTTTTGGAGTACCTATTTTAGGGAAGTTTACATTAGCAAATAAGCATATAGATTTGAATAGAAATTACAACAGACGGAGTAACAGGTGATGTAGTAAGCCAGGAAAATTGACCATATGCCCATTGTGACTGGTAGGTACTTGAACATATCACACAGTCTGATGGATCAAATTCATTCATATTTATCACATTTCCCTTTGGCCAGACATGCAAATAAGAAATTTCACTGTACTGGGGCACTATGACAAAAATGCTGCTGCTTTTATTACTGTACTTGTTCACTTCATGTGGGTTCCCTTTTACAGACTGGAAAATTGTTTATTTTCTATTTCTTTTAACTAGTATATTATACAATATTTTCATCTTGCAAACTTATACGCACACCTATATGTGTAGAATCATTTCTCCATAAGAGAAATTTTTGCCCATTAGTATTGACAAGATTACTTGTGACATTACAGACTGATGTGAAACATTTAGAGGGTGCTCCATTTTGAGCTGTTTACTTGTACTGTTGCTAAGTATGTAATCATGCACTGTGTTCTGAACTGACTACATGATTGGTAAACAATAAAAAAAGAATAATAATAAACAGAACATTCCACTACTAGTAGTAGTGTAGTTTCAAGAGTATTCTAGTAGTAATTGGAAGTTTCCAGAGCATTCTAGTATTACACTCGAGTTCAAGAACATTCTAAGAGTAAGAAGGTGTTACTATTTTTTTTCCTAGTTTTATTCATGGTCTGCACAGAAATGTTTAGAAGTGTTTGGTAATGATCGTTGCTTATATAAGGCGTTGAAAACTTAGAACTTTTTGAAGACAGAGTCTCAGCAGAAACAAAGGAAAAGATGGTCCCTCAATATCTTAGGCTGACAAATTAATCTGAATAGTTAAAGATAAAATATATGGTAAAAGAAAGAACAACATCCTTCTTTGATGAAAAAGGTAAAGAAAGGTTTCAATTGTTTTTTAAGAAACCACAACAACAGTGGACACATTATCTAATCTATAATGAATTTTATGAATGTTCGGCACACATGATGGTAGTGAACAACAAAGCTGAAAGAGGAATAAGTCCCATCAAAAAGTACAAGGACATATTGACAAAGGGCAAAGAACAGAAACAGATTATTCTTCAACTGTTCATAAACCTTTGCAAGAATTTTCCAACTATAAAGAAAGTGCTAATATTGGAAACAAGTATGGAAGAGTTGTCTGATGTTCATTTCAGGTAGCATAAAAACTCCCAAATGAAGTGACTTTGTAATGTTGTTTAACTTGATGGTAAGTATTAAGTACTTACTAGGAAATGAAATGAAATATTAAGGCCTATACTCACCAAAAAATGCCACTTCATGATCTGTAATCTAAGTTTAATGGGTCTCAGTTTTGCCTTTCTTATGGAGATGATATGAATTCTGATTTTAGTGTTGAGACAGGCGTGCAGATTCCTAGATATTTTTCTAAAGCACTTTATGACTTCACAAAAAATATAAAGTTTTGTTCTTGGAGAGATTATTTTGTAGTAGTATAACTGTTAAGATTCAAAACATAGGTAGACATTATGCGAGTCCAGAAATATATGCCCCTATGTAGTATGGATAAATGGCCCAAATAGCAACACATGATTTAAAGAAACCATATCCTGCTTCTTCACAACAGACAAATTCACTCAAATGTATAATGGAGTAGAAAATGTCTGGAACCAAGTGTGTGAACAGATCGAGGGCAACTGGGTGTTGAGTTGTAGAGCTGTGAGGAAATAAAATGCATGTGCCCCAGATTTTCACTTTTGCATGATCGCAGCGGGTAGCACTGCTGCCTCGCAGTTGGGAGACCCGGGTTCACTTCCCGGGTCCTCCTTGCGTGGAGTTTGCATGTCCTCCCTGAGTCTGTGTGGGTTTCCTCCGGGTACTCCGGTTACCTCCCACAGTCCAAAGACATGCAGGTTGGGTGCATTGGTAATCCTAAATTTTCCCTAGCGTGTGGGTGTGTGCCCTGTGGTGGGCTGGTGCCCTGCTCAGGGTTTGTTTCCTGCCTTATGCCTAGTGTTGGCTGGGATTGGCTCCAGCAGACCCCCATGACCCTGTAGTTAGGATATAGCGGGTTGGATAATGGATGGATGGATTTTAAGTATTTTTGTAAATATTTATGCTCAAAGTATTTTGACTAATTTTAAGTTATTTGTTTTGTAGACAGAAAGGGGTTTGTCACGTTTTTCTTTACTCTTTTCACCATGTTGTTAATTTGATTTGCCATGTATTACTGTTGCACAGTTTGGTTTTTAGTTTTTTTTTTCCCTTGTTTTAGTATGATTACTCTAGTTCTTGTAAGGTTTGTTTTTTTTATGCACATTGAGAAGAATATTTGATATTAATGTATGCCTTGACAAGCTGTTTTTTCTGTATTCTTTGTTTATATGTTATTTGTAATACAACTTATTGTATGACTCCATAAAGGTATGAGTATTTATTATATTAGATGACCTGACATGCGCTACACCTATGTTTAAAGATTTAGTCGATATATGTATTTAATTATTAGGATACAAAACTAGTTTAACAATATCAAGCTAGTCCGCCTTTTCATATTTCTGGGATACTGATGAATTGACAGATTTGTACATGATATATTCAGACTTCAAACTTTGTTAAATTTTTTGTATTGATATTTTCAGTACAGACAATAAGCAGAAACTGGATAAATGGAACAGGAAAAGCTTATTTATTTGAACACTTTGGCAAGGCACTCATTCTGACTGCTGACAATGATATTATTATACTTACTAAATGAAGTTATTGCTGAGTTTGAAAAAGCAGCTTGCACAATTCATCAGGTTCGGAATGTGATAAATAATAAAACAATTAATTTCACCCATCTTATTATAGGGGGCCTGGTCCGACTAACTGTTTTCACTAATGGGCTTTTCTTTGTTATTAAATTTGGCAGCCAATTTTAGTTCTTTCTGTATATACTTCAGGCATAGGTCTGTTTTATGACAAAAGGTGTCTGTGCCAAGATTCAAATTTCCATGTCAATGGTCTCTTTTGTTCACCACAATAATGTGCATACTGTGTGCTTTTTAAAGCTCTTCTCCAACTGTAATAATTTTTCATTCGTTTTTAATTCATCAGTATTGTAAGTGCCATGTACTGTTCTTTGCTGCTTTATTTTGTAATTGTGTATAATTTGTAAAATAATATTTAATGGAGAACCATGTTATTTAGAAATTTAAGCTCCTCCAGAAATTTGTTTGAGGTCTGTTTGTTATTTTATATTACTGCTGTATTAGTATATATGATATTGGACTTTCACTGTAAACTGCCTTATGTTGGTCTTTCCTACTAATGGGTGCAGTGCAAAATAAATATTAATTGATGTTAATTGATCAGAAGAAACAAGATTAGAATTTTGACACATGTGGAGCTAAGCTGCTGTTAATGGAAAGTTACTCTATGTACATGCGTGCAGACTTATTTACAAGGTAGGAAGAAGTCCTATTATTACAAACACACATACTGTAGACACATTTCACTGTCAGAGATAACAACCACTAAAAAGAAATAAAAGGAGACTTTATGTTAGAAGACTCAGATATCACAGGAGAAAATGAAACAAAACAGGAACAAGATGATAACAGTGGAACATAACATTATGTGATAAGAATGTATTTGAAGCTTTCACCAAAAATATGTTAAAAAATTGCTTTAATGCCTTTACAAATGAAAGCATTTGCAAAGAATTATATGTACTGACCAACATCAGTAGAACCTTTCAATATTTACCCAAACCATGGCCTGTTGCACTGCATGAATAGGATAGACTTAATAGATCGCTAAACAGATTATACAGAGATTACTCTGGTCCATTCCATTTATAGGAATCCATCCATCCATCCTCTTCCGCTTATCCAAGGTCGGGTCACGGGGGCAACAACTTGAGCAGACATGCCCAGACTTCCTCTCCCCGGCCACTTCTTCTAGCTCTTCTGGGAGAATCCCAAGGCATTCCCAGGCCAGCCGGGAGATATAGTCCCTCCAGCGTGTCCTGGGTCTTCCCCGGGGCCTCTTCCCGGTTGGACGTGCCCGGAACACCTCACCAGGGAAGCATCCAGGAGGCATCCTGATCAGATGCCCAAGCCACCTCATCCGACTCCTCTCAATGCGGAGGAGCAGCGGCTCTACTCTGAGCCCCTCCTGGATGACTGAGCTTCTCACCCTATCTTTAATGGAAAGCCCAGACACCCTGCGGAGGAAACTAATTTCAGCCGCTTGTATTCGTGATCTCGTTCTTTCGGTCACTACCCATAGCTCATGACCATAGGTGAGGGTAGGAACGTAGATCGACTTATAAATTGAGAGCCTTGCCTTATGGCTCAGTATAGGAAGAATGTTTCCAATAATTACTGATGCAGATTCAAAATGCACAAAGGTATATACTAATAAAGCAAGATCATTTGCTAAAATTACCATTTATATACAAGTTTTAGCAATTAAGGATTATAAAATAATGTGACAACACTCATGAAGACATTTGCTACAGTTGTTTAATTGGAAGGCCTGCTGCACCAGTTCTCTTTATTCAAAAATACACTCAGCATTAGTCGTCTTTGTCCTTAAGGCTCCATAACCTACTCACCCCAAAGCTCAGTAAACAAAGCAATTTGTTCAAATCTCACTCCCAAGATTTACATGGTTGTTTCCAGCAGGGAGCACTGACTCCTCGAATGGACCATGTTCCATGCTGAAAAACAGCTGATTCTTAGCTTGTATTAAAACATCTTTTAGTATACAAATTGAAAGACCCATGATAAAAGTTGACCGAGATGAATGCAGAAGTCAGCTTAGATGGTCTTTGTACTTCTGCACAGTACTACAACATCTGGAGAATAAAACACAAGTTTGGAGTATGGATGGTTTTGGTACATTTGTGAAGACATCTGAAGTTTTCTAGAGGTGTTTAATTATCAGGTTTCTTCTTAATCCATAAAAACTAATTCCATTATATCAGAGTAAAGTGGAAATGGTTACATAAGAAAGATGGCAACTAAAGAGACTTAAATTAAATAAGAAGATGTTAGCTTCCATTTTTCTGGAATGTTATCATTCAATGGAAGAGGTGGGTTCTGAAACATATGGTAAGAGAAATGGTTAACTTAGGGGTAGGGGTTAGAATAAAGAAAAATATACACTAGGTGGCAGCAAAGCCAACAGTATAGGAACTGAAAGAGGGAATTTACAGGAATTACAGTTAAATTGGAATAGAGTGTATTTATCTTTATAAATAATGAAAGTGGCCTAATGAGGAGTTGTAATTTTATGCAAAAGGTCTTTAAAACAAATTACAACACCTTTGAAGTGGATTAAGGATGTACCACAGTCTTTCATTGAAAGATAATGGGAGATTCTCAGAACAATACATTTAGAAAAAAAAACGAGTACATGACTTGGGTTTAATTTCAACCTTGGGACTGCCAATATAATGTTTACACATTCTACGCATATTTGCATTGGTTTTTCACTGGAAACCACAGCCTCCAAATGCCCACGACCGTAAATTGGTGACTATGAGAAGAATTAACTGTGTTGGACTGCTTAGCATCCAACACTGTCAGGACAGACATCTGCCTCTGTGATCCTCAACTGGACTAAGTGGATTAGATTTTTTTTTCTTTTTAGTAGTTGAAACCCTTTTTGTATTTCTCCAGGAACATTTTTTCTCAACTGTAGCATGAAACCCTACTTCCACTGTTCTCTCTCTCTCATTGTATCTATACAGTTCATGTATACACAATTTTTTTTATATATGTATTGTATATACATTCACATTTCTAGAATCATGCAAATATACATACACACCCCATCTATATGTATATGTAATATACAGTATATATTCATATTTCAAATTGTACTAGTGTTTTTATGTTTTATTCTTTTTTGAGATATAAAGTTTGTAAGATAAATCAGCACTTTTCTAGCCACAAACTCATGTTGCATGTGCCTCAATGCATGTATCATTGCACTGGAACAATTCCTTCACCAAAAAGCCAAAAGTAGTACTAGACACCCTACTTTGTGAAAAAACACAAACCATTAGGGCCATAAAGAAAAGACCAGACAGTATAATAGAAATATCAAAATACAATATTTTCAAACCCTCAGTTCAGGGCTGAGGGGGTCCAAAGCCTATCCTAGCAGCACCAGGCGCAAGGCAGAAATCATTCCTACCAGGGTGCCAGTGTGTCACAGGGCACACTCACTACAGCCACCCTGACCCAGACCCAAGCCCAGTTTGGAATCCCCATTTAACCAGGCATTCACATAGAGACAATATGGAAGGCAAATCAAAGTACCTATCGAATAGCCAATGCAGATACTGGGAAAGCATACAAACTCTATATGATAACCAGATATGGGATTTGAATCCAGGACACTTGTACTTGCAGCAGTATATTTTATTTTTTAATGATTTTTTTCAAAGTGAGGCAGAGCCCCAAGCACTTTACTGATGCCATTTTATCTTTTTAAATATGCACCCCTATTCTATCTGCTGGAGCACACTTCATTTAAATTACTTTCTCATTGTGACACAGTGAACCCTGGTAGGATTTGCACATAAAAACAATGTCGCTCCCAGTGTAACAGTCTACTCACTACAATGCACTATTGTGTATTTCTTTATGAATAATGAACAATTTTACAGACCTACATGAAGAAAATGCCATATTAAAATACCAATGAAAGTAAATTTACACTGTTTGCTTTTACATTTTTTTTCATTCAAAAGACAATAATTAAAAAAATTACTTTTGTTTCAACAACGGCATAGCTCTCTAATTAAACTTCCCTAACTTTTTCCATATATAAACTGAATGAGAAGTTTAATGAAAAAGATAATAAATAAATCACAGTTTTCAATAAAATGTTTCAGTTGTCTCTGCTTCATGGGAAATAGCAACAGCCATTTAAAATTACCAATCTTAAGTAAACCTTACCTGCACTGCAGTTGGACATCAGGAGGGAGTCCACAGCCGCTGTCTCCTCATCTCCATAACCAGTATAATCAATGGAAATTCGAAATGGATTCTCTGAACGCCCCACATACCCTCGGAGGACTGCCCAGCTGCCCAGAAGAGAGACGAGAAAAACAATTAAAAGAAAGGTAAAAAGAAGTCCTTTGTAAACACTTTGTTTCAGTCGGGTGTTGTGAGGTGTGAGAGTCAAGTTCTCCGTGTTGGATTCCATGGTCAGTTCTCAGACAAACAACTGTTACATTAAATGTCAGTCAACCAAACTGCACAACTGTGATATCCAAACATAAATAACTGGACAGTCTTTTCATCTCAACTTAGTTTGTATAAGGGGTGTCCAGCTTCCAAAGCATCTTTAACCTTTCTATTGAGACAAATGGCATTGGTCATGAATCTATCTGACTTTAAATCTTTGGAGAGTCCATTTTCACTGGTAAGAATGTGAAAAAGTTCAAATATCCTGCTAAAGATCTGATATCAGATTCATGGGCTCTAATGCTGTGGGTATTTTCTCTTTGCTATGCTTTAGAAAATTTCCAGTTCTGGCTCATTCTTCATTTCTTCACTTCTCAAGTCCTCTTTATCCTCCTCTTTGCTTTCTCATTCTCACATCACATAAAAATGACCCTGTTTCTTGGAATCAAACAGACCTTCTGCTCTGGTTATGGCATTTGAGCACACTAATTCTCTCTCTTCCGAGTTTGTAGACCAAGGGCTGCCTCAAAGCAGAAGCCTCATAATTTTATTAACCAAATTGAGCTCACTTTTGTTTTCATCTTTGCCGCAGGCCTCAGCAGCTGATCAACTGAGCCTTCCTCCCCCGCGTTTGTATTTTTCATATTCTCATTTTGTTTTTCATCTCCTTTATTTTTTATTATAGTTGTAATAGCTGCAAAATATATCATATGCATATATATTATTTTTAATTTGCGTACATATCTAGTTTGAAACAATGGGTGATTCACTTCTGCCTTCTGGTGACTTGTGAAAATCATTTAAAGAAGGGGAAACTGGCTGACTTCTTTAATATTTAAAAAAAGACAACACAAATGTGAGTGGCACATGCTAATCAGCATCACACTGCACACGATTTCAATAATGAATAGTTTGCTTTATACTCTGGTTTATTATCTGCATGTTGCTTTATCTGTTACTCCCTTTGTTTTCCTTACATTGTTTATGTGTCTGTGCATGCGCCACATTTAGATGTAAAATGAAAAATAAAGGCCTTTGTTTCACAGATTTAGAGACCAATGCAAGACTGATAGGCACATAGTAATCATAAAATCTGTTTAAATTTTAATATGCATTCACATTTTATTGTGCATAAACTTTCAATCAATTTTTTCATTTGTTTTTGCCTAAAATAGTTCTTTAAAAGTTTGTTTGTTTCTGTTTTTAATGGTCTACCCTTTTAGAATCTCAGAGCACTGCACACATAAAAATAAAAATGACCTCCCTAAGGTCTTGTTGTGGTAGGGGGATTTGCTAGTACTTATGATCCTTTGAGCAATGCCAGCAGAAGCTTTATGCTCCTGGTAGGTCCACCGATGCTGGTAAGGTCGCGGGAATGGGAAAAGAATAATGTAGATCACCACCTGCTCTTGCAGAGATATTAAATATTCAATGAAAAATGGTTATAACAAGAAATGGAATTAATACTGCCTTGATTGTTACCCAGGATAAAATGGACTGGTGTTCATGAGTTAGGGAGAGCCCCGCGTTTGAAAAGTTTGCTATAATGTCCTTCTGCTACTGGTAACAATAGCAATACCAGATCAAGTATGGCTACTGCTATGGCCAAAGGGGTGGCGGACCAGACCACCAAGCCCAAACTTGCTTTGGCTATATCTGGGGCTCCTAAGATGCAGTAAGAGCAGACAGGGCATTAAATTGACAAAAGATACAGCCTTTGCATGGAAATACACACATTTACAAATCACAGGACAAAGAATTGAAGATCATCAACAAAGTATCCTCACACATAATCTCATCCCACAAAACAGGACTTGAACAAATAAAACAGGAAGTTGCTGCTAACTTACAGAAAAAAACAAAAAATACCATCTATCCATCCATTATCCAACCCGCTATATCCTAACTCCAACAACAACAAATACACAGGCAGAACACACACTCAACTGTACTTACCCCAAAACATGGGACACAACAACAACTGACAGTGATACCAATGAACCAACCAAGATCCTTTCCATTGAGGATTATATACTACTACACAAACTGACAGAGGACATTGAAATAACACAGGAACACACCCCACTCAGCATCACCTTATACCAAAACTACTAAACATAAGGAAACTGTCACAAACAACAAAACTCATTGACAAAAATATACTTCTATAATACCCAGACACATTTAAAGTGCAAACAGATGTGCATACTATGCATTTGCAGTCACCACCATCACCCACTTTGGAATCAAAACATGAAATACACAAAACACAACATCATCACACTAATCCAGAAAACCAACCTGGGAACACAAACTAGAAAAACAGATTAGGCATAGTATGAAAACAAGACAACACACAATTCCACAATAATGAAAAGCTACTCAACAGACACATAATGATTAACAACATTAACAGAAAGCAGTGGTATGCTAACATAGGAAAACCTCACACAGGGGTTTTTCCTTTTGGTCTAATGCGGTTCAAGATAATAGCACAGCAGCGTTTATCAAGAAAGATAGATAAAATAAAGGCATAGTGCTTTAAGCAAATCACCTTAAAAGATCTCACAGAAACAATAAAGAAAACACACTAATAGAAGGCACTGGGTTTGTTAGGAGATTACAAATTCTTCTATAGCAGGTTCACTGCACTTGGTACTTGCAGACAAACTGACATATATTGTACTGAACCAATAAGAGGCACCACAGTTTTTAGTAGAAGACACAATGTACATAAAGCACAAGACACCACAGATCTACGCTCTACAAAATCCGTACTGAGTGCATAACAAACAAAACATACCCACATATCACAGATAAAATTCTTACAGAACAACAAAATGGCTGCCAAAGGCAACATATGGGGTGCAAGCTATTAACAATAGAATTACCAGAGTCTGTCCCACCCTAAATCGCTTCTTAAATCCTTTCACAGCTCTCCGCCAGCGTCCTTTGTCCTCTAAATGTGTTGATACTCAGGCTGCAAGCAGCCAGCTATTCCATCCCCCCACCGACTTAGAACGTGCACAAACTTCTCCCAGCTCATGGCTTGATTGATTTTCTGGGAGTGAAGTGGAGTTTTAGACTGGAAATAATAGATCGTTGTTTGGAACACACGCATTTCATGTCTGTTACGTTTCTACTGTAATCTGTGTAAACACATTGTTAAAACAGAAACCTTTTTTATATTTTAGTAGTAGACTAGCAAAATACCCGCGCTTCGCAGCGGAGAAGTAGTGTGTTAAAGAAGCAATGAAAAAGAAAAGGAAACATTTTGAAAATAACGTAACATGATTGTCAATGTAATTGTTTTGTCACTGTTGTGAGTGATGAGTGTTGTTGTCATATATATATATATATTTACACACACACATAAACATATATATATATATCCATCCATCCATTTTCTAACCCGCTGAATCTGAATACAGGGTCACGGGGTCTGCTGGAGCCAATCCCAGCCAACACAGGGCACAAGGCAGGAACCAATCCTGGGCAGGGTGCCAACCCACCGCAGGACACACACAAACACACCCACACACCAAGCACACACTAGGGCCAATTTAGAATCGCCAATCCACCTAACCTGCATGTCTTTGATTGTGGGAGGAAACCGAGTGCCCGGAGGAAACCCACGCAGACACGGGAGAACATGCAACTCATCGCAGGGAGGACCCGAAGCAAACCCGGTCTCCTAACTCGAGGCAGCAGCGCTACCACTGCGCCACCGTCGCCCTATATATATATATATACATATCCATATATATATACATATATATATCTACATATATACACATACATATACACACACACATAAATACATACACACATAAATACATATATATATACATACATACACACACACATATATAAACATATATATACATATACATACATATCTACATATATACACACACAGCTATTTCAGATCAGTGCAATACGCTGCTTGTTAAAACGGATAACTCCCGCTCTTACGTGCAAGTCTGCGTGGATATTATGAACTATCGTATTTGTTCAAGTTCTATTTAAATTTTAAATAGAAGGAATTTTTATTTAGTCGACAGAAATATCTTTGGTAGGAATGGTAAAACAGACAGGAATATTATTCGTGAATAAATCAACTCAAACCTTAAACAACTTATAATATTTTGCTCTCCATAAAAATATATCCTGTCTAAATTATACAAGTTAGAAATAAAGTAAACGTTAAAAGAACAAACATTCAAATTTCTTTACTCTTATGTAATTTTATATAAAAATAAACTTAGATTTTAAATATCCCAAAAGATTTTGCTCTCCATAAAAATATATCCTGTCAAAATTATACAAATTCAAATATGAACATGCTGCATAACAAAACCTAGAAATATAAATAAAATGTGTTCCTTTCAGCAATAACAAATCAAATCATTCAGTTGTCTTTGCTCATATGTCATTTTAGAGCTGGACGCCTGGCATCTTTTTTTGGCCACAGGTTCGTTTCTGTTTGGTGTGAGGTTCTGTGTTGTGGAGATTCTCAGGATGGATTGCAGGTGCTCATCAGTGAGGCGACTCCTGTGTGCTGTTTTGTTAGTCTTTATCACTGAGAAGAGCTTCTCACACAGATATGTGCTACCAAACATGCACAAGGTTCGAGCCGCATGTAGACGGACTTTTTGTTCTTCAAAGTCACCAAAGCGCCGTGCAAACTCAGTGCGCTCAGTTTATCAGCAAAGTGCGATTTGGGAACACCGTAGTGACGACTTGGTTTAACATTACTTGGCAACAGGGAAAGTGGGGCAAGGTGCACTGGTGCATTTGTGTCTCCCATAAAAGCAGCTTCACTTGAAATCACTTTGTGATTGTGCACGGGTTAAAACGTCCGCTGAAGTGTCAGATTCTTATTTAATTATGCTGCTTTCTGTATCTTCTGCATTGCATTCAGGTTAACCTGATGTTTTGTCTCATAGTGCCGTCTTAGATTAAATTCTGTAATTACAGCCACATTAGCTCCACAAATGAGACACACGGGTTCAGTAAACATATACTCAGCCTCCCATCGGTTTTTAAAGGCTCTATTTTCAGAATCAACTTTTCTCTTCAGCATCGTGTGAGCTAGCTTCGCAATAACTTGATTAACTCGGTAAGTGTTCGGCAAGGCAGCTGAAGCGCTGCATTATGGGATCTGTAGTTTATTGTGTTACCAGCGCTTCATATACCCGGCTTTAATAACAATAATACAGTATATAAAATGATCTCGGGCCGGATATAATTACGCCGGGCGGATGTGGCCCTGCCCTTGAGTTTGACACATATGGACTAAATAGAACTTGAAAAGATATATTTTTCAAATGTGATCGCAATTCAGATAGAGTTGACGCACTACAGCCTGCATGCCTCAATAAGTCATCCTCCCTCGCTCTTACTTTTTACCGCTCATCTAATGAATACACTGAGTATGGCTTTACCAAAACAATCATTGATGGCGAATAAAGTATCCATTATTCGAGTATGTAGATCGGGTTATATATATATATATATATATATATACCCGCGATCGCAGCGAGAAGTAGTGTGTTAAAAAGCTAGAAAAGAAAAGGGAACATTTTAAAAATAACGTAACATGACTGTCAATATACAGTATTTGTTTTGTGAGTGTTACTGAGTGTTGCTGTCATCAAGGATTTGATTATCATTATTTCTTTCAATCAGGTTCGTATTTGTAGGATGTGTTGTGTTCAAGTTACATTCCGTGTTTGTCAATCGTTGTAAAGATGACAGGTTTCATTCATCGATTCGTTTCTTACTGCATCAATAAACAGCTCGTCTTCTTCTTTATCTGAGACCTGACACACTGCATGCACGGTTTTTTACACTGTCTTCCTTTAGCGGGACATTGACTTTTTCCAACGTGTGCTTTGTTTTGGATTTATGAATATGCTTGTATGTATCAGACGCTTCATATTTTTGCTGCCTTTTCAATTGTGTAATTCGGTTTTGTTCAGCTCTTTGGAACTGTTGCTTTTATCTGTGCACTGCGCCAGTTCACGTGAGCCGCTCGGTGTACATGCATCGAAGTTTCCCAGCTGTGCTGGTGCCATCTCGTGCTATGTCCATGGCTGTATTTAATGTTACCTTAGTCCTGGCACTTAAAACTTTCTCTCGCAGTTTCGCTGAGTTTGTACCAAACACCACCCTGACCATCTCATCTTCCTCTGCATAAGCACAGTCCTTAACCCGTGAATATTTAGTGGGAGTTTGCTATTGGATTGCCGCTGACGGACGGCCTTATATGGGCAGGCACTAAATTACAAACGCCAGCGCAGCCTGTCTATGAACTTAATTTAAAGTGTAGGTTTACATCGTGCTTTGTTTCAAGTAGCAGAAGTCATGAATATGGTTGTATATGTCACTCGCTCGCTTCTTATTGTTTCGCTGCCTTTTCAATTATATAATGCATGTTTTCTTCAGCGCTTTTTTTTAGGTCTTCCTAGTTTTCTATGTACTGCGTGATTACTTGGGAGGCGTGATGATGTCACACGAAACTCCGCCCCCACGGCGTTGAAGCTCATCTCCATTACAGTAAATGGAGAAAAACTGCTTCCAGTTATGACCATTACGCGTAGAATTTCGATATAAAACCTGCCCAACTTTTGTAAGGAAGCTGTAAGGAATGAACCTGCCAAATTTCAGCCTTCCACCCACACGGGAAGTTGGAGAATTAGTGAGTGAGTGAGTGAGTGAGTGAGTGAGTGAGGGCTTTGCCTTTTATTAGTATAGATGACAAAATGTAGGCATAAACTATATAATGTATGAAGCCTGAAGTCGAAATGTCAAAGAAACGCTTTCACAAAAGGTACAAATCTAACACAATTGCACTTTTATTCAAAAATATAACTGCAGAAACAAAAAGCCGCCTTAGCATGCGACATTGACACCCATTAATTATGACTGCCTCCATGGCGTAATAGAATCAGCTGCTGACTTGGAATCAAAAGGTCGTGAGTTTGATCTTGCACTACTGCATTTTGAGAAGTAAACTGTACTTAGTCTTACTATTTTAGAATAAAAACATACATTTGACTTCAGTCTGTAACAGCCGGTGTAATTTATGATACTTGTAAAGGTTAGCTTTGTTTTTTATTTTTTAGTCAGTTTTATTATCTCAGCCGCGTGCATGAGCCCAAACATACCCCACCCTCGCATCTGACACTGCTGTTTTCATATAGACGCGCTATAAAAGAGGTAAACTCAGCTCCCTTCTACATCGGAGCAAGAATGCATATACCATTGCTTGCATACTAAAGTGTCACCAGGCACTTTCCATGGCATTACACACATTTTTGAGCATGCCCTCTGCACACTGCTTGTGACTTTAGGCTTTAGGAAGTAAGTAAATAAAGGTAAATCGTGTGATAAAGTGATTTCTTCAAAACGTCACACATATATTTGTCTCTTTCTTTTTTTAAAATGTGCGTTGATCACCGCCAGCATGTTGTAGCACACAGCATCTGGCCACCTGCATATTCTTGCGCGCACTGAATAAGAGACAAACATACAGTCTGACTGAGAGAATCAGATTGAAAAAAAGCAAACATTTCGAAATACCATACTTTTACAGGTGATCTGACGCTGTTTGTTTTCAAATAATATTGCATTAGTGCAACGATGTTTTCTGATTGGCTTTTTTTTTTCTGCAGTTACATTTTAGAATAAACGCGCATTTGTTCTTTTATACTTGTACCTTTTGTGAAAGTGTTTCTTTGATATTTGGACTTCAGGCTTCATACATTATATAGTTTATGTCTATATTTTGTCATTACTACTAGAATATGAAAAACGATTCTGGTTTAAAAATGTGTTTACACAGATTACTGTAGAAACGGAACACACATGAAATGCGTGTGTTCCAAATAAGGATCTATTATTTCCAGTCTAAAACTCCACTTCACTCCCAGAAAATCAATCAAGGCATGAGCTGGGAGAAGTTTGTGCACGTTCTAATACGTTGGGGGAATGGAATAGCCGGCTGCTTGCAGCCTGATTTTATCAGCACATTTAGATGACAAAAGACGCTGGTGAACGATTTTAAGAATCGATTTAACTCTTTTAGGGCTGAATATTTTTCCCAAAAAACAGTTTCTGAAAAGCAATGGTTTCACACAGAAATCAACATAAAACATCTGTTTCTGCATGCTGTGGCTGCCAGTTAGACCAAGAATATGTGTCAGGCTTTCTTCCAGGCTGTCTTTGCGTGGCTGGGTCAAAGTCACAGTGCATTGCAATCTGGTTTCTATCTGTTATCATTGTTAAGTGGCAGTCCTCCCTGGTGAACATTGTCAGTACAATGATTAGCTGGGGACCAATCAGCTGAAGCTGGAACCTCACATTCGTTTTCAGTCACTTGTATCACAATCTAAGTTCAACATGTCATAGTCCAGTTCAGAGATATCAGGCAAAACATCATCTACGGTGTGTTCACTTTGATCTGTCGCCAAATGTCTGTGTCATTTTTGCCATTGTTTGCACCTTGCTACTCACACGAGTGCAGGAAATCTCAGTCAAACCAATGAATCTAACTTTCCTTCTAGCAACTAAAACAGAATGGTTGGTTTTGTAAAAGTTTACGGTCGTTTACCGTCGTCAACTCCTCCTTTTGACAAAAGTCGACATCAGCCCTGAAAGAGTTAAGGTGGGACGGATCTACGAGTTTTTTCGTAAGCTCTGGTAATTCTAGTGTTAATTGTGTCTGTGACGCTCAAAAAGGCATTCAAAAAATACAGAAACCTACACACAGGATTCACAGACTAGAACAGCCATTTGACACTGGCCTACACTCATGGCTAGTAGAAATTTTCTAGTTATACAAGAGGCATCCCATACTCATATACTGCCTAAAAACACTAATGGGACATTGGAGAATGCAATACATATGTATCAACAATAATCAGTACACACAGGCTCAGTACAAATAAGACGAGACATCTTTGAGGGAGACTCACCTCACCCCCTCTGGTTCTGTCTTGCTCTCAACCCATTATCAATTAGACTAAACAGCACCCAATTTGGGTACTAAGTCATAAACCAAAACCAACAGTATACATTATCAAATCTATTCTATTTGGATAACAAAGATATATGAAGGGGCAAAGAAACAATTACAACAGATACTAGTAATAATTGAAATGTATTGACAAAATATACAAATGGAGTTTGGGCTGAGCTAATGTAAAACAATTAATTCAGTAAAGGGAATCCTTAGAAAATTGCAACCGAATCAAGGCCATGGCAGATGGTGAGCTATACAAATACCTTGGGATCCAGCAGAACCAACTTATACAACACAAACAAACTAAATACACTCTTACACAAAAAATACATCACCATCTTTCACAAATACTCAAAACACACCTACTACCGTACATGTGCAGCACAAACTTAAATCCATCCATACATGCACTATACTAATAATTATGTATTCCTTTTGAGTTGTACATTGTCACAAATAACCCTACAACAACTCCAAAGGAAAATACCAAAACTCAAACACCATAGACCGACTTACTCTTCCACATGCTGAAAGAGGAAGAGGTATAACAGAAATAATTAATTTAGACAACACACCGATTAATAACCTAAGAAAATTCTTTCACACAAGAAAGCATACATCAACACATCACAAAGTAGGTCCCCTAGACACAAATCAGACACTACTAAACCTACATGTTACAAACAACACTGGAGGACATAACAACCACACAACTTTAAAACACAAACATGGACCCAGAAAACATTGCATTTCAGACATTCTCATGAATTTGATCAGACTTGTGTAGATAATGTTGTTTCGAATAGCTGGCTAAGCTGTAGTAATATATTTGGTGGGAAAGAATGATTTATGCTGGTCATACAAGATCAAGTTATAAAAATGAGAAACCAAAGAAAATATATTCTTATGGATGCTAATATTACTGACAGTAAGTGTAGATACTGCCACAAAGAACAAGAAGTAGTCCAATACATCACATCAGGCTACTGACTTAGATAGACGACATGAACACACACAGTCAGACGGCAAACATTACTGGCACTACAGCATAAACTAGTAGACACATACAAACCATATTATAAGTACACCCCACCACAGCACTAGGAAATGACACAAATGACAAAACTATGAACCATAACAGATCAGACGTAACACTGGTAGCCAAACAAAATAAATCTACAAATATTATTCACATTGCCAAACCAAACACACACATCTTACAAAATACACACACAAATAAAATGCAGAAGTACACACAAATGACAGAAGAAATACACCACTTGTGGAGAATGGACAAGGTGATCATTATGCCCATTGTTGAATCTTCCACTGGTGTCATCACATAAACTCTACACAAAATACTACAAACATTACATATAAACCAATACACATACGTAAAAACTATGGAAAGCATCCATTTTAAATACTTGTCACAAAGTGAGGAGATTCATGAACACAAACACAATCCCCTAAAATGTACACAGTTATATACACACACACGGCATAAAACTGCCATATGTCTTGGCCTAGGCCCATTGTAGGTGGTTGCAATTGAACTATCTTAGAAAGTACTAACAATAATAATAATAAAAATAACAAAAACAGCAACTCTGAACAGGGTGCCAGAACATGACAGAACAAATTCGGGTATTTGTGTAACTTTGTTATTTTTTTAAACCAGCATATTGTCTATTAGGTGTAATAATGTAATTCCAAATGTGTCCCTCTGTGCTTGTTTGACTCATTTCAAAGTAATAGTCTCAATTTACTGTACTAATTCCCTTTATAATTTTAAACACTTCTAATCATATTACCTCTCAATCTTCTTTTGCTTGAACTGAAACGGCTCAGTTCTTTCAATATTTTCTTATAACTTGTCCCCTGTAACCCTAGAATCAACCTAGTTGCTCTTCTTTGGACTTTGTCTAGCACTGCTATATTTTTGTAGCCTGGAGACCAAAACTATACACAGTACTCAAGATCAGGGGTTCTCAAAGTCTGTCCTGAGGTCGCACTGTGGCTTCAGGTTTTTGCTTTAACCAGATTCATAATCAGTGACAACTGATAACACTGATCTCAATTAAAAACGAGCAGAGCCGACACCCAGGCAAGCAACACTGAATCATGAAAGGCCGCAACTACTTTAGTGTCAGACCCACTAATTAGAAAACAATGGATTAATTAAACAATTAGAATACCCGGAAAAACAGGATGAACATCAAGATGAAAATATTGTTAAAAAGCTTTCTTGATGGCTCCTGAATACTATCTGGAGGCTTAAAATGACATGTCCACTATGAATCCCACATCCTTACATTTAGTTACATTAAATTTCATCTGCTACAAATTTCCTTAAGTCCCTCTGTAATGATTCGATGCATTCATGATTCTCTGTCAATCCACTTAGCTTGAAAGCATTTGCAAACTTAACCAGCTTGATATTTATATTGGTATCCAAATAATTTATGTATATTAAAAATAGCACTGACCCCTGTGGTACACCATTCTTAACCATCAATTTTGATAAAGTTCCTCATATCATGACCCTCTGCTTCTTGTGTATATTTATTTATCAACTATTTATGTATTTGTTAACTTAAAGAGCTTCTGTAAAAATCTTTTTTTTTCATTGGAGACAGATGAAGTTCTCTCTATGTTTTTATTTTTGTGCATTAAGTCTGATCTACTGAAAATCTGTTGTTACTTTAGAACAGTTTTTCTCAAACTCGGTCCTAGGGACCGACTGTGGCTGCAGGTTTTTGTTCCAACCAGATTCCTAATCAGGAACACCTGAGAGCACTGATCTCATTTAATTAGCTGGTATTTTTTTTCTTTTATTTGAAATTCAGAAAAGCATAGCAGCATGATTTTTACATTTATAAGACATTTATAAATATTTCTGCTTTTGCTATAGATTTAAATGCTTAACTTTTATTTGTTGGTTTCATTATATTTTGTCCTTTCTCTGTGCAGTTTTTCCCCCTTCATTGTATCTTAATAATGACAACTTAAAACAAGCAGAGCAGACACGCTGGCAAACAACACTGAATGATCAAAGGCTGCAACTACTTTAGCATCAGACCCACTAATTAGTAAACAATGGATTAATTAAACAATTAGAACACCTAGAAAAGTAGAATGAAAATCAAGATGAAAATATTGTTAAAATGAAAAAAATACATTATTCCTATATAATGGGTTGGTACATTTTAATATATATATATTTTTTTTTTTTAACAAACTTAGTTTTCTAATTAATATATTGTTCCCTAAACACAGAACGTGGGAAATATCAGTTCACTTAATTAGCCCAAGAGTTCAATTAAAAACAGAAGCTGGTTGGAACAAAAACCTGCAGCGACAGGGGGTCCCCAGGACCGACGTTGAGAACCCCTGCTTTAGAAGAATTAACCACAATATTTTAAATAATCACCTCAACCCATAAGTTTCCGCCTCTGTCCCACCAAGATGCATCTAGAGCTAAATGGAGACGGACTGTCAGCTTCTTAACTCCTATCTTGCACCTGATGCTGGTAGGATAAGTTTCAACTTTTCTTTACCTTATACTGGGAAAAATTAATTCAGAAAATGAGTGGAGAAATAATTTTGAGAGTTCCAACCACATTTTATTAGGAGAAGCAAGGTACATTTTTAGTGATATGCAGCACAAAAACATGCCATAAGGTTTCCTAATAATAGTCTTATATTTAACAACCGGCAATCAAAAAAGTGTGCTTTAAAAATATGAAAGGTAGCTACTGGCTTTCATATTTGTCTATTCTTTTCACATCATATTTTGCAGTAAATACCCTCTGTTCAACCCCACAATCAATCAACAAACTAAAGTAATCATGAATACCTTTTTTCAAGTTTAATCATTTGTGAACTGTTGAACTAGCCAACAGTTAGAAAGAAAGTAAAGCAGATCTTTTCAGCTATTGGTAAGATATGTCTTAGAAAGGTTTAATGAATTTTAAATAAGATGCACTAAGCTTAGATAAAAAGGTTGAAGTTCAAAAGATAATTGGGCTGGAAAATTCATAGATAAATTAAAAGAATGTAGTGTAATATTAAAAACACAGGTCTAAACACTAGATTTGATGCCTGCAGGATGACTATCATGCATTACAGTTATGTTTCTCAATGTGTTCAAACTGCTTGTTCTATTTAATTAACTTTTGCTATTAAAAGTTTCCAATGGTTTTAGTTTACAGGGTGGTTCTGTAATAAACTATGTAAAATCACGTGAAGAAAATTCAAAAACCACAAATTATGAACATATTCATCAATCTGCTGAAATTGTCTGATTCATGGTCTTGTTGAGTTTTTTTTTTCCACAAAATAGATGATAGTCTCACGAAATAACTACAAAAATCATATGGATAACTGTGAACATTTATGGAAGAATTAATAAAACAAAGCTTATAATAGATGATGTTTATTCTCGTCATTATTTCCGTACCTTTAAAAATTCATTATCCCTATTTCTCAATGGCTTTGTGCTCAACTACAAAGAAAATGCATTTGAAGTGGACAAAGTTTTAATAATAAACAGTACAAAGAACTCAGTGGTGAATACACACCCTTATTGTAATACTTTGTGTGCAAAGAAGGTTTTTACATCCAGAGATAAGGTGTCTGACTTGTATGAAAAGTGGAGTTTGAAATTAGCATAGCCATAGATTCAATTGCTTGGGCTTGCATTTCTATGAAACTCAAGACTGGTACTGGTACTAAAGTGACATGTGCTGGTCTTTCCATAAAAATGATAATAACCAGAAAGGATTGCAACATGGACCTCTTCAGATGAATACACTTCAACATACAAAAATGCTTTAATATAGTGTTCAGCTGTATGAAAAAATGATTTTACCAAGCCAATGTAGTCAGCCTGTTTTGCCACAGCAACAGTTGGTTATACAGATGTGATGGTGCGTCGAGGCTCATGGCTATATTGAGGTTTTTCGTTGCCAGGTTATTTCATTTTATCAGCTGAGTAAAGCAATGTATAAAATTGTTTAACCATCAGCACCCACCCATGTTGTCACAGAAGAACTGTTAACAAGAAGCAGCAAATTATAGGCCTCAATCTAAAATAATAGATGGAGAAAAACTATGTATTCTGAATATTTAAGTCAAAAAGATACCTGCACGCTCTTTTGCTGGGGGAAGTAATCAACAACTACTATAATTACTGCATTTTTATTTGACAGTGGCAAAAAGGTGCTAAAAATTAATCTGATTAATTACCCAGGGTCTAGTAGCAAATGGCAGGAGCTGTAATAAACCAAAAAGGAGGCCAGAAGCATTTACGCTTACTTATTTGGCTGACGCCTTTATCCAAGGCAACTTAACAACATTTATGATAGAATTGTTTACATCATTTTTGCTTTTCCAGTTGGAGCACAGGCAAGTCAAATGACTTGCTCAGGGTCACACAGTGTCAGTAGTGGGATTTGAAACCACAGACTTACGGTTTGAAGTCCAAAGCCTTAACTAAGTAGAGCACACTGCCTGCTCTTGCGCAGGCATCACCTACTATGACATAGTTGTGAAAATCTTTGCACAAATTAGAAAATTATAACTGAATTTGTAGTGTTTTTGCTTTAAACAGGGATGCCCGAAGATATTACTCTAATGACCTCAACTAACCACTTCAGCCCTAAATTCTGGGCAGTCTCATGGTCTGGAATCCCTGCAGATTTTTTTTTTTCTCCAGCCGTCTGGAGTTTTTTTGTTTGTTTGTTTTTTCTGTCCATCGGACCTTACTTATTCTATGTTAATTAATGTTGACTTATTTTATTTTCTTACTGTGTCTTTTATTTTTCTATTCTTCATTTTGTAAAGCACTTTGAGCTACATTTTTGTATAAAATGTGCTATATAAATAAAGATTGTTGTTGTTGTTGTTGATGGCACAAAAATTTCTTAGAAACCAGTAGTTCTGTGGTAATACTCTTGTTGGAACTATTAATTGGTTTTATTAATTCTATGGGAGTTATTACTTGGGTTGTAGTAAGAACATCAGGTTTTCTTGGCCTTCAGCTGAAACTTTTGTGTCAGGGCATCTACAGTACTTGCCCATTCTTAGTGGCTGGGGGATGAGTAATCATAAAACTTAAACAGCTTAAAAAAACAAGGCATGCCATACCTGTTGAGCATTCAATCCCTGAAAGTAAACAAGATTTTTATGGTCAGTGATTTTAAGAAAGGTGCACATGGTAAATGCACTTAAGTATTTGACACTGTAAAATCTTTTGTTATCCTCAATAAGATAACATGTAATAGGATACAGGTATGCTTAATGTTGCTATATTTCTTGTGTGAAAACAGAATAATCTCAGATTATAAAATAGAAACATGAACTGTTATATTAAGGGGTATAGAGACATATAGTTTCTTCAATGAATGTCATAATGTAACATGGTGTTATTCTTCTTCTTTCAGCTGCTGTTGCCACAGCGGATCATCTTTTTCCATATCTTCCTGTCCTCTGCATGTTGCTCTGTTACACTCATCACCTGCATGTCCTCTCCTATCACATCTATAAACCTTCTCTTAGGCCTCCCATATTTCCACTTGCCTGACAGATCAATCCCACCATTCTCTTCCAAATATACCCAGCATGTCTCCTTTGCACATGTCCAAACCAATGCAATCTCGCCTCTCGGACTTTGTCTCCAAACCGTTCAACCTGAGCTGACCCTCTAATGTACTCGCTCTTAATCCTACCCTTGTCACACCAAATGCAAATCTTAGTATTGTTAACTCTGCCACGTCCAGCTCTGTCTCCTGTTTTTTTGGTCAATGCAACCGTCTCCAACCCATATAACATAATTGGTCTCACTACCATCCTGTAGAACTTCTGTTTCACTCTTGCCAATATCCATCTGTCTGCCACAAATTACTCCCGACATTCTTCTCCACCCATTTCACCCTGCCTGCACTCTTTTTCACCTCTCTTCCATAATCTCCATTACTCTGAACTGTTGATCCCAAATATTTAAACTCATTCTCCTTCACCAACTCTACTCCCTGCACCCTCACCATTCCATTGACCTGCCTCTGATTTACACACATGTATTCCGTCTTGTTCCTTCTGCTCCTCCTCTCTAGAACAAATCTGCATCTCTCCAGGGTCTCCTCAACCTGCTCCCTATTCTCGCTACAGATCACAGTGTCATCAGCAAACATCATAGTCCACTGGGACTCCTGTCTAATCTCGTTTGTCAACCTGTCCATCACCATTGCAAGTAAGAAAGGACTCAGAGCTGATCCCTGATGTAATCCCACCGCCACATTGAATGCATTTGTCACTCCTACCGCAGACCTCACCACAGTCACACTTCCCTAGTACATATCCTGTACAACTCTTACATACTTCTATGCCACTCCTGACTTCCTCATACAATACCACAACTCCTCTCAAGGCACCCTGTCATATGCTTTCTCTAGGTCTACAAAAACGCAATGCAGCTCCTTCTGGCCTTCTCTATACTTCTTCATCAACAAACTCAGAGCAAACATTGCATCTGTGATGCCCTTTCCTGGCTTGAAACCATACTGCTGCTCACTAATCATCACCTTCCTTCTTAACCTAGCTTTCACTACTCTTTCCCATAACTTCATGCTGTGGCTCATCAATTTCATCCCCCTTATTCTTAAATCAGTACACTTCTTGCTCCACTATTCAGGCATCCTCTCACTTTCCAAGATTACATTAAACAATCTGGTTAAAAACTCCATTGCCATCTCTCCTAGACACCTCCATGTTTCCACAGATATGTCCAAAAGCCAAATACCAAAGGCTTTTCCATTTCTCATTCTCTTCACAGCTGTCCTTACTTCCTCCTTGCTAAGCTGTTGCACCTCCTGATTCACTATCACCAACTCATCCAATCTTCTCTCTCTCTCTCATTCATCAGTCTCTCAAAGTACTCCTTCTATCTACTCAGCACACCCTTCTCGCTTGTGAGTATGTTTCCATCTTCATCCTTTATGACCCTAACTTGCTGCACATCTTTCTAAGCTCAGTCCCTCTGTCTAGCCAATCGGTACAGGTCTTTTTTTCCTTCCTTAGTGTCCAACCTCTCATACAATTCATCATACGCGTTGTGTTATAATAAATATGTTATAATATATAGAAACTTAAAGGAATGTAACTAAAATAATTACGGCTTAAATGAAACATCATAGACAAGAAGTTTATTTTTCTTTTTGTATTATCAATTTTTGTGTACTATTTGCTTTGAATTTCACTATAACTTTTAAAACAAAGACTCTTGAAATGTGGACTTTTTTATATTTAAGCCGTAGTAACTTCTCAAACTTTTCAAGTGCCTGTATTTTGGAAATCCTCGACAAACGCATAACTAAGTCTCGGTTCTATGGCCAGCAACTGTCTATTCCCCAAGTCCTAATTCTGAACCACAGATAACTTTCTTGCAAAGAATGTGCAAGAGTGTAATTTAACACCAAGGACAATTCTCTGTGACATTATCGCACCTACCCAATACTAGCAACATCCACTTTTGACTATATATTAATGGGATTTAAGCATTACAGAACTGGGGCAGAAGTGAAAAATTGCTTAAGTGTATTAAAAGATTTTTGTGACTCAGGTGTCTTCTTACAAGTCTATTATAAAATGTAATCATAGGTGAGATAATGGAACTTAAGTCTTTTATGAATTGCCAATTGTAGTTTACAAAGCATACAAATCTTTGTACCTGCTTCACATTTTCTTATGGCTGCCAGTCTAAAACCATGGATACTTTTGTCCTAACCATTTTTAATATTTTTAAACCCATTTGAGAGATTTTGTACAGAAAAAACAACGGATTTCCTCTGAAACTCACATTTGTCTAGCTCAAGTAAAGTCTGTTTGATCTATTTCTGTCTAACACTTCTCCAGAATGAATATCTCACCAAATTATTAGGAAAGATCAAGATTACTATGAGTGATGAAGATGTCATTAATACACACTAAAACTTTAACAATGCCTTATAAGACACAAAAGATGCCTTTAATAAGACTTCAAAAATGGCATCCCACATGGCATTACTTTATATTTATGTCCTGAAGTTATGTTAAAACAATCTTCTACTTATTACTTATCTTCTACTATATCTTCATGTATTCTAACTGAATTATAAGTGCTGCAAAGGTCCAGCTTTGTGAATGCTGTAGAATATGCGACTTGATTCAACAGTAAGGAAATTAGTGGAAATGCGTATGCGTATCATTACCTGGAGGGAATCCACCATCTTTCTTATTAGTGAAAAAGAACCATGTCACCAGTGGTCCTTGAGATGTTTGAAAACAAGTGTTAGCAAGATTTTCCTTAATATTTTCATCCACTGCCAGATTCTCAGGTCTGGACAATGCATACATTCTACTGTTTTTTTTTAAAGCAGCCTAATATAATATACAGAGGAAGACATTTGTATAACATAAAATGTGATAAATTCTGTGGACTAAAACTTATAAATTCAGGGAATGCATGATCTTTTCAATGATTTATTCTGCCGAAATGAGGGATTACATTTCAAAGGTAAAACTGGAAGGTAAATTTTCAAAACAGAAAGTTCTCATTAAGTAAAAATTATTCAAGACACAATTTTTTATTTTAAAAAACAGACAAAACAGGTTTCCCAGTTGTAGACAAACACACAGAGCATGCATATATAAAGAAAAGTTTAAACAGGATTTCCTTTTAATATCTCTCCAACTACTTCCTTTTTTTATACTTCCCTTCAAATTCTCACCATGTCAAATGCATACAGAAATACTTTCTGTTTAAGCCCATCCATTATGATTCCTTTAAGTTTTTTTTTTTTTTTTAAACAAATGTGTACAGTATAACAATGGGAAGCCTATCTGGTCCCTTGATCTAAAGAAAAATACTCTGTTACTTACACTACAGTATAATAACTGAATTCATGCATTTTAGGTTCAAATCCAAACTTGTACAGTACAGTAAATAAATATCCATCCCCATTATACTCTACCAAAAACCTGTTCTGTAGATAGCAAGATCTCAGAAAGCACAACAGCTGCATAAAGATACAGCACATCACTTTTTCCACATTTTGTTATGTTACAGCCTTATTCCAAAATGGATTAAATTCATTTTTTTCCTCAGAATTCTACACACAACACCCCATAATGACAACATGAAAAAAGTTTACTTACTAGATGTCCCTGTACATTGCTGCAGTCATCTTTCCCTTTATACTGACTAGTCTCCCAGTTCCTGCCACTGAAATACATCCCCACAGCATGATGCTTCCACCACCATGCTTCACTGTAGGGATGGTATTGGCCTGGTTGTGAGTGGTGCCTGGTTTCCTCCAAACATGACGCCAGGCATTCACACCAAAGAGTTCAATCTTTGTCTCATCAGACCAGAGAATTTGTTTCTCATGGTCTGAGAGTCCTTCAGGTGCCTTTTGGCAAACTCCAGGCGGGCTGCCATATGCCTTTTACTAAGAAGTGGCTTCAATCTGGCCACTCTACCATACAGGGCTGATTGGTGGATTGCTGCAGAGATGGTTGTCCTCCTGGACGGTTCTCCTCTCGCCACAGAGGACCTCTGACAGAGTGACCATCGGGTACTTGGTCACCTTTCTGACTAAGGTCCTTCTCCCCGGATCAGTCAGTTTAGATGGCCGGCCAGCTCTAGGAACAGTCCTGGTGGTTTTGAACTTCTTCCACTTACGGATGATGGAGGCCACTGTGTTCATTGGGACCTTCAAAGCAGCAGAATTTTTTCTGTAACCTTCCCCAGATTTGTGCCTCGAGACAATCCTGTCTCGGAAGTCTACAGACAATTACTTTGACTTCATGCTTGGTTTGTGCTCTGACATGAACTGGCAACTGTGGGACCTTATATAGACAGGTATGTGCCTTTCCAAATCATGTCCAATCAACTGAATTTACCACAGGTGGACTCCAATTAAGCTGCAGAAACATCTCAAGGATGATCAGGGGAAACAGGATGCACCTGAGCTCAATTTTGAGCTTCATGGCAAAGGTTGTGAATACTTATGTACATGTGCTTTCTCAGTTTTTTTATTTTTAATAAATTTGCCAAAACCTCAAGTAAACTTTTTTCACATTGTCATAATGGGGTGTTGTGTGTAGAATTCTGAGGAAAAAAATGAATTTAATCCATTTTGGAATAAGGCTGTAACATAACAAAATGTGGAAAAAGTGATGTGCTGTGAATACTTTCCGGATGCACTGTATATTATGCTAAAACTCAAAGGACTGATAGCATTTCTTTTCCTTTACCATATCCAGCTAGTGACATTACTGATGGAAGGATTTTTTTGATTTTTTTTTTCAAGTCTTCTACTGAAAATCTTGCACTCGTTCTGTAATGAAATTAGTCTGTTGGTTGCTCATTCTAAGAGGTTTTGGAAAAGTGACTGATGCTTGGCAAACTGTTTCAGGTAGAAGCTATTCTTCCTTACCTTCACTAAACATTACTATTAACGTAGGTCATTTTTTGACATTATTTTTATTAAATTCTACTGGATATCTGTCTTCATTCACTGAATTCTCCTTCTTTTCAAAATGTGAAAGCATCTTAAATCTCAGAATGCCTCAAGTGTCTATCGAGCTCATTTGTACATGGAGTGATAAGCTGTGGCATTTTTAACTTATTAAGAAAGTCTTGGTATAAGCCTCACTTTGAAAGCACTGCCAAGCATATGAAATCTGAAAATATTTCTTAAATATTTTAATAATTTCTTCCCATTCAATAACCTTCATTCTATCTGTACCGTTGATTGCAGTAACTATTATAAACTTCGTTCCTGTGCGTTTTCTTTGCCAAAGCCTTATTTCCCTTTTCCCCATGTTCATAAGCTGAATAATGAAACAAATATTAGTTGATCAGTTTCTTTTGTAGTTTATAAGTTTGCAGTGCTAGCATTTTCACAATGAATAGCAGTGGGTGATTTTTCGTATTCAACATTAATTTTGGAAATTCAAGTAATTAATTTAGTTGCTTAAGTGGCTTGTAATTTATTTCTGTGTGAAGCATAAGATTATTTGTAACCTTTAATTTGCTTCCAGTGTTGCCCAAAGAAGAAACATTAATCTACACAAAAACATTTTGTGCAAAAATACATTTTTCATCAGCTAGTTCTAATGGGCCAGTTGCAAGTCCGATTAGTGAACTTTGAAAATTCTAAGTCCCAAGATAAGAGAAGCAAGATCATAAATAACAATGGCATGATAATGACTAGAATAAACAAACAGAAGCAGGCTGTTACTGATAATAAACTAGGTGATTCATGAGTGAAAGAAAAAAGAATATTGTAATAAATACAAATAAAAAACATGCGTGAGTTAGACATATTATGGTTCTAGATAAAATGTGAAATTATTGAGGCCATCTTACACGTTTCAGTTGAGGGTTAGGATGATCTGTCTTAAGTAGGAATTAATACAGAAGTAAAATTTCTCATAATTATGAGGTTACAGAGGCTCATGTTAGACATAACATTAACTATAAATTCTATAATGGTCCAGTTCAGTGTGTATAAAGTAAAGACTCGCTTTTACCCATTTCCCCAAAGAAATTTTTATTAATTCAGCACCTTTCCAAAACAGATTACCACAGCAGCTAAAAATGGGATTGTTTTATGAATCACCATTTCCACTTTTTTTCTAAGAGATGCAGTGAAATACTTAACAGCCTAATCCCTCTTCATCCTGGACTGATCTGTAGCCAACATGACACCTTCATATTTCACAGCTCTTTATGTATGTTGCAATAAACCCACAAGTCAATTAAATGCAACAATGGTGTTTATATATCCTTTAGAATGTCTTCATTGAAACAAATCATAAGTTTCCATGTTGTCTTCTTTCTTTCATTGGTAAAATATGCAGTCATGCGAACAAAATCATGTAAAGAGAAATGACTGTAGAATACAAAGCACCACTTTATATGCAATCCCTTGCAAAAAGTTTAAATATGGATCCCATCCATATGTCAGTAATGATTAATGTCAATTAAGCTGGACATATATTTTTTTTTTTAGAATTGTATTGATTTTTTTTGTAATCAGACAACATTCCATACAAACTGATCAATTTTTACAAAAATAGGATTGAAAACAAATCAACCCCCACCCCTGAGAAAGACATTATGGCCAGCAGAGTAAAACTTAAAGCTAGTAAAAATAAGTAAATAGATGAATTAATAAGTAAATAAAGATAAATGGAGAAGAAAAAGAAATGGGGAGAGAATCTGCTTCCTCAGTCCTTTAAATGCTTATTCTAAAATGGTATTGATTAGATCCTGCCAGGTTTTGAAAAAGTTCTGCACAGATCCTCTAAGTACGAATTTGATTTTTTTCCACTTTCAAATAGTAACCCACTGACTTAGAACAGGAGAGTTAGGATTCTTCCAGTTGAGCAAGATAAGTCTACGTGCCAATAGTGTAGTAAAAGCGATCAAAGTTTGTTTGTCCTCCTCCACTTTAAGCCCATCTGGAGGTACACCAAACACAGCAGTTAATGGGTTAGGAGGGATTGTGACACCAAGGCTGTCTGAAAGGCACTTAAAGATTTTGGTCCAGAATGATGTTCATTTGGTGCAGGCTCAAAACATGTGATCCAGTGAGGCTGGAACTTGATTGCAGCATTCGCAGGTTGAATCTTGCCCTGGAAACATTTTGGACAATTTTAACACAGACAGATGTGCTCAATATATAATTTTGAGTTGAATAATTGCATGCTTTGTAAATATGGAGCTCGAGTGAATTATCTTCATTGCTACCTTCCAATCCTTTTCTGATATGTTGAGTGAGAGATCCTTTTCCCACTGTCCTCTTGGATCTTTGAAAGGGAGGGACTGTAAAATGGTTTTATATATTACAGAAATGCTGTCTGAGTCCTCAAAACTGATTCATATTTTTTCCAGCATAGAGGGAGGTGGAAGGTAAGGACAATCGTGCAGGTTCTGTTTAACGAAGTTTCTAATTTGAAGGTATTGAAAGAAATGTGTTGCTGGAAAATGAAATTTGGAATGTAATTGTTCATAGGATGCAAAGACTTTGTATATGTACAGATCTTTAAGTGATTTAATCCCAAATATTTTCCAGATATTAAAAACTGCATATGTTTGAGAGGGTGGAAAAAGGTGGTTCACCTGCAGAGGTGCCACAGATAAAAACTTCTCTATCTTAAAATGCTTCCTACATCGGTTCCATATTCTGAGTGAGTGAAGCACAATTGGGTTATTAGTATATTCGCGGTAACTTGCATTTGTTGGTGCACAAAGCTAGGAATATAAAGAAGTACTGCAGGATTTTATTTCTATTGCGGACCAAGCCTGTGTATGTTCATCTATTTGTGTCCAGGTTTTTATAGCTTGTATGTTTGGTAATTGTAACATATTATCCAAATGCATAGAAGTTAATAAGATTTGCACATTTTGTAAGGAATTGCAAAGACTGAGTCACTATAAACTGCAAAGTATAATTAGTCCAGTACACCATATTGACATTGAGGTGGGAGAATGAACCAAGTACCACCTTAAAAAAAATTACTACAGTAGTGCACCATGTCAGAAGCGGAAAGCATGTTTTAACACTCTGTTGCTAATAATTTCTGAACCTTTAAAATTTATCAGACTATGGAAGGAACCTCTAAAGGACCCTCTGCTCCTATAAGGCTGAGGGAATGTCCAGTGTATTTTCTGTGGTGAAAATTGCAGTGTCCCACATGCTCAGATACACAATCCTGTCATTCAGTATCTAGTCTGGAATATTTTCTCTTTCTAATTCACACTTGGCTCAATATGTGAAAACAGCTGCTTCAAGTGTATTATTCTGAGAATATTTACTGTTTTCCAATTCCATACTTATTTGAACTCTTTTTTTTATTATTATTTTCTTCAGTGTCTTTTTTTGTAATTATGTATTGAGTATATACTAATATCCCAGAAACTGCAAGGCAATGAAATGATGAACCTTCAAGGGCTCAGACATCAAATTGACTCAACTACGTTTAATACAATGAGCCTGCTAACTAGATGATGAGTTTAATGTATAACACCTTAAATTCTTTACATTTTACACTGATTTAAAATTATCTAGGCTCAAATGATTTATCTAAAATACTGAGATTTCCTGCCGATTTATAATTTAAAGAAGACCCACTTCTCATCCTAATGCAAAAATTTCTATCAGTCTTATCATGAGCTGTCTCCTGCCTGTTCCCTAAGGGAATGTTAAAGGCATGTTTTTGTTATATTATTTTCCAGCTTTTATATTTTAGCATTTATATTTAGATTACTATAAGACATCTGCACAGCAAATGGTAAAAACAACACTTTATGTGTAGCTTTTATAACAGAAACTTGATGCAACGGGGATTGGCTCCAGAATCCTATCTGGATTGAGAAAGTTCAAAAACAAACAGAAAACTGAAATATTGCCGTCCGGATTAATACACTCTGTACTCAAAGACAACACTTTGGTCATTTTTTTTTTGTTTACAACAGATATTACTGTTTAGTTCATATTCACTTTCCTCTTTGCTATGGTAACCTCAAATTTCTCTCACATATGTCTTTTGTCCAGGTCATTTGTCTTACCTGTAGTACCTACCAAATTCATTAGAATCTACCAACACCTGGTTGATTATAAGATTTACTTTTTTCATTAACTAATCTGCTACTCTCTCACTTCTTCCATAATATCATCTACATACTCAATCATTATTTCTAAAATAAAGAGAACAACATATAAAGACAGCATATTTAATTCTTCATGAATGCATTAGTGTTAAATTGTTATAAACAGAAAGTGATTATGGATTGGATCACAAGGAAATCTTATATTACAATATTCTAAACTAACACTGATAACAACAGTGAAGTGATACTTGGATTGCATTAAGTTGACTCTAAACAGTGTGATGGCCACCTATATATACATATATATTTATTTATTTATTTATTGTGACCACTTCTGCAAGGTGACGTAGTACCCCTTCAGGAACCTGCTGTTAAACAGTTTTTCAATAGGAAACAAACGCACTCTTGCACCTCCTCTTTGCAGGATCAGCTGCTGGCTTGCAGGCTTACGCAGGGCTTTGAACATTTAAAACATGAACATAAAGTCGCGGCAATCCTGAGGTCTCACTCTCCTGTCGCTTTTCCCCCAGACTCCCTTTGCTCTGGCCACTGCACCCCCTTGATGAAGAAGACTGTGTTCTTTTGAGCAGGAGTTGGGGCTGATGCATCAACTTTGATAGCTGTTCCTTGTGAAACCGGAACACTTCCGAAAGTGTTTGCATCTGCCGGAACAGCAATAAAGTTTCTACTCCTTGAAAAACCTGTTGTACTCTCCTGTGCAACTTTGAGAGCCAAGCTTAACTATATATAATTTCCAAGCATGATTGCCAACCTGCATGTTTGCTGTGTCTATGTATCGGAGAGTGGTAGGTCCCACTACAATAAATGACTGTGCTATTCCTGTTTCAGATAGAATAACCAAGTAAACATCAGTGTTTTTGAAACAAATTCAACAAAATAAGGTTACTAAATGAACCATCACAAATGAAGAGGTCTAAGTCAAAGAGAGCAATACAACACTAGTTACTAGTTTACTTAGCTACTAAGAACCAAGCATCTAAACTATTATCAATTAGACATATATTTGCCTAAATAATGGATGGATAAATGTTAGGTTTGTTAGGTTTAAAAGAAACTTTCTTTTCTAAAAGGTAGCAGCTAAAATTCATAATTATTTAACAGAGGTGAATTTTATGAAGGAAACTGAAGCAAACACAAAGGTTAGATAGGAGCAGTGCTGGCATCCTATAGACAATAGACTATCTCCAGTCTCCCTATATTTTGTGCTTTTCATTGTTTTGGTCCAAGGTAAACAAACAAAATACATTTAAACATGAACTGCCCGATATCTGCTTTCATTTACATGACTTTCTCAATTTATCTATTAATTAGAAGGCAACTTGCACAAGATTCAACAACAAAATTCCAATTTGTCTTAAGCAATACTGTCTATTGTATGGCTAACCAACTGTAGTAGTGCTCCTTATATCTATATAATGAACCTTATGCCTCTTCTTCAGTCTATTGGCTTCTCTTCATTCTCTTGAATTCATTTCTGGAATCCATAATGTATATGAAAAGCTTCTTGTTAAACTGGTCTCCTTTAACAAAAAAACTCTTTACAACTATTGCTTCTCTCAAAACAAATGATTAGAAAGCTATTATTGCTTGAGAAACAGAAAAGTACAGCCTGAATATGAGCAGGATTAAGTGTGAAAAAAATAAAACATTTTCAAGAATGGCTACAGTTCTGTAAGCAATGGAAATGGAACAAAAAGGTATAGCACTTGAAAAAAGAAATAGGAAAAGACAGACACAGAAATGTAACAAAGCATATACCAGAACAGCTCCTATAGCCCATTCTATAGATTCAGGAATGCTGCCATTAGTTTATTTGATTAATTATTGTCCCTCAGGGGCTTTCAGCAGTGAGTGCCATATTTAAGACTACTTGCTTCATCCAAAATGGAGAAAAAAAAGTGTTACCCAGATCTGAATTATGAACCATCTAAGGCAACAACTATACTTTTAGTCCTGGTATCAGCTTCTACCACCTAGTTTATATATGAGCTCATACCAGGCAAGACTTTATTGTATTCCACAGGCACTTCTCATCAAATAGGTTGCCTTGCTGCTAATATAACAACAAAATTACTGTTTGCATTTGGCACACCAGTTTAGTAACTCTTAGTATTCCTTCCACATAGTACGTGGGTTTCCTACTACATTTGCAGATGTGCAGAAAAACTGGAAATGCTTAATTGCCCATGCCTCATTAAATATTTTATGTAGAAACACAAATAGCTTGTGCAATGATTAAGCAGTTTGTTTTATTCTATGAGAAAATGCTACACTAAAAGCCTCATCTTCATATCTGTAATGCATTTTATGCATTTTTATTAGACAATTCTGAATAGAAAATAAAGTATAGTAATAGTTTATAGTACTTGCTTTATTAAGGATGGTGTTAATGGGCTATACAGGGCAGTAGAGACTGCAATCTATGCTGCAGTGTTAGAGGTGAAGATACAGAAACAAGCAAATCTAAGTTGTAGAGCCACACACACAGTACTGCAGAATAGCAATGTGCAGGCACACAAGCAAAACATGGAGAGTAAACTGTAGACAGAATACTAATGTCAATCCAGCCGAGAGGAACTTAAAGAAACAGCAAAACTAATAGGTGGGATCAGAATTGACAGGCTTAGAATTCCATGCTTAAAAGAGAGCAAAACAGAAAACCAGACTAGTACTGTAGCCCTGAGGTTTGCACAGGATTTAAGAGTGCTTATTTAAAATGTGGACTCAATCTGAGGCTTACAGAAGCAGAAAAGGGTTTACTTAGAATATTCAGGTAGTAGAATATGGTTAAAAAAATAACATTTAAAAATCATTCATAAGTCATTTATATGCTTGAAATATTTGCAATAGTTTTTGTTAACTGAACATGCTGTCACATCAGCTCCCCAAACACTCGACACAATAGCTGCAGCGCAACACAGCTTTTATTCAACTGTGGAAAATATTTCCCAGGTTTCTCACCAATGTAGCCTGGTATAAAGTACTAGTAAATACAGCACACAACACTTTTTCTTTCTCTTCTGTCTCTTGTCCTCCTCCAGCAGTAAGCATTGCTCTCCCAACCTCCCAACTCTAGCTCTTCAAATGGAGGCATTTCCTTTGATAGAGCACCCAGAAGTGCTCCAAGTGTTCTGCAATCTCCTTCCAGGTATGGCGGCAGCCCTGCAAAAAAGGACTCAGCTGTTCCCCATGTCCCCCAAGGTGGTGACCACAAGCCCCAATAGGTTTGAGCTTCTATGCTCCAAACCCATAGCATCACAGCAAGCCAGGTAACTGCCCTCAGTCAATTCAGGGAAGGTACTGCCCCAAGCAAGCTCTGTCCCCTGGTCCTTCCCTTTATAAGGTATCCTGGCTGGATAAGAGTCTCGGCTGTCTATTACAATATATCTTGACCGGGAGTTCAGTCATTTTGAAGGAGAGTTCAGTTCTGAGCGGTTGTCTGAAAAAACTTGCCTGTAACTTGTTGCATGTTTTTTTGTTTAACTTTTGTGATTATACAGGGCTACCAGGGTGGTGCTCCAATTCTCTGAGATTGTCTTGTCTCCTCTGTACATTATATATGTATGTACATCCTTTGCTAAGACTCTCCACTTCACAGAGGGTTCTGCCGCTGGAGGTTTACAGCCAGACTTTATTGTAATACATTGCACCCTGAGATTTGGAAACCTCCCCCCCCCCAGTCAGTGCATAAAATCAAGTGAGAGCGGCAGGTGAGAATATGTTGCTAAGTAAAGTACATCTGTTTACACTGGCATCATTCTATGCAACGCAATTGGATGGCCCTTAACCACATTTAAAAAAAAAATAAAAAAATTGGATGTGAGTGTCAGTAGGCTTTTTGCTGCAGTAACCAAGTAACCCAAACTATTCCATAAAATTTCAGTAATTATTTACCACTCTGATGCTAATCTTTCTGATCATAAAATAGGCCATTATAATAGCAATTGCCTAGAATAATTCATAATTAATTGCAGAATTACACTATTTGAGGATTCCTCTAGAGTGCCTCTTTCTCTTGCACAATTTGGCTCAGAAACTAATCAGGCTCAAGTTTTGAGTTCATTATTTTTGCATCCAGCCATTTTAGCTCTGGACCATCCTCATGAAACTCTCACGCACGCACAGTCAGACAGACTAACCACATTTGGAGAAGGTCACAAACAGATTGCAATTACTTTAAACACAAGTGGGAATGCAAATGCATTTTCTACCCATATACAGCATTTAAGTCAGTGGAATAGAATTCTAAGGGACATTGGCAACAGTAATGTAAGCAACACAATGACCAGTAGCCAGCCCTGGCTCTTGTGCAGCCTTGAAAAAGTGAACACAGTAAAATGTGTGATGTCGAGCTACTGGCTCATTTTTCATACTGTCTCAACTTTTGCATCATGTTAAAGCACTAAAGTTCTTTATCGCAGCATGGCATATCAACTCCTTTTCATTTTTTTCTCGTTAGGTCATTACAAGCAGCCAGTTTTAATTCTACCCGTAGGTCAGACATCTGGTGCACTGTGCTGCACAGAAAAAGGCAAGCAGACACACAAGATTAATTTTAAAGTAATGTGCAATTGTAAGTTAGAATAATGGTTAAAAGTTTCTGGACACCTGACCATCACACCAATCTGAGCTTTCTGAAAATTCTATTCCAAAGCCATAGGCATTAATATAGAGTTGGCCTGATTTTTTGTGGCTGTAACAGCCTCCACTTTTCTGGGGAAACTTTCCACAAGATTTTGGAGTGCGTCCATGTTAATTTGTGCCATTCAGCCAAAAAACGGATAACTGTAGATGCCCCCATCAAAATTCACCAGTAGGCAGAATGCATGCTCTAATGATAATATTTATTAAACAACAGCTAAAGATAGGCGCAGGTACGATAAAATGTGTACTCTATCCTACAAGACAAGCTTAAACCAGTCTTGTCAGATTCTAAAAGAAAAAATAGTACACATTGGCCTGATAAGAATTTAAAAAATGAAAACTATACCATTATGCATTGCTCCTGTCTTCTTGACATACTGTATCTGTCAGGGCTATTTGCAGAAACATGCAGTTACTTTTAATTTACAATATAACACACACATAAAATAATACATTATTCCACAGTGTTAATTTGTACATACAAGTAGGTCATCCAGTACTCAGATTAAGACACATTGCAATTCAGCAACTGCATCAAACTCAACCATTCTATTCAGGATCACTTCTACTCATTTCATAAGGTGTCCCAAATGTGAGCTGGTTCTCCACCTTTAGGCCTAGAAAGGTATTAATGTTTCTGCTCATGGAAACCATATAAGCAAATTGATTAATGTGCTGCTTGAAATTTCCATATCCTAATGAAATACAGCACCTATGACTGCCATGACTGAAGAGCTTTAGTTATTGTCTGGGACTTATGGAATATAAAATCAACATTCCAGTCCTGTGTAAGATATACCTCTACAAAAAGGGGCAGTAAACAAAATTGAAAGCCAGCTAATTCTTTTCTTAAGGACTAGCTGCCAAAATGTGTATATTCATTTAGTTTTCTTTGCTATGAAGAACAAATTATCAGCTCCCTTACCTGCTTTCCTATTGGACTCACTGTGCACATCTGGCTAAACAACCCTGGTTGCCAATGAGAACATTAAAAAGCAGTTTTACTCTGATGTAGACAATGTGGTGAATACTGGTAACCCAAGGAAGGAAAACTGACCTTGCTGAAGTATTACAATGCAAAGGTTAGGTGTGACTCAGATGTATTTTGGGATGAAACTTTCTGGCCAAATATATGGAAAATAGACTCATCATCACCAAATTCCTGTTCCTCCAAAAGTACAAAGCATTACAACATTAGAAAAACTTTGACATCATCAGGCCATTCAGCACAATAAAGGTCACCAATCCTATGTAGCTAATTTCTCCAAGATAACAACATGATGAGTTTTGATGGTCCCTAAAGTTCTACTCTCCACCACACTATGTGGTAATTTATTCCATGTGTTTATGGTTCTTTGTGTGAAGTAAAACTTGTTAAGGGTAAATTTTGCAAACCATTAGCAGGTTTTCAACTGTGTCATCTTTTTTTTTTTTAATTCTTTTTAAAGTAACAGTTTCAAACTGTTTCACTTCAAACATGTCACCTCTTAATCTCCTTTTACTTAAACTGAAAAGGTTCAACTTCTCATCCTTTATCCTTTGCAGTCCTGGAATTAGCCTAGTTACTCTTCTGTGGACTTTTTATAGTGCTGCTACAGTGCATCCGGAAAGTATTCACAGCGCATCACTTTTTCCACATTTTGTTATGTTACAACCTTATTCCAAAACGGATTAAATTCATTTTACACATACACAACACCCCATAATGACAACATGAAAAAAGTTTACTTGAGGTTTTTGAAAATTTATTAAAAATAAAAAAACTGATTTTTAATTCAATGTGATTGAGTTTAGAGTGATTTCCTAAACTTAATACAAGTAATATTAAATTTTGTTTTAAACTTTTTGCACTTCTCATCCCCGTTTATTCATTTTAGACTTTGTTGCATCTGTTTAAAATCTGCTCTACCAAAGTTTAAACTTAACAGTTTAGTCTTTGCATCCAAGTTCTGCCAAAACACTGAGAACTGTATTATACTGTATTATTGTGACTTTACCCTAGTGGTTCAATCACCTGTACACCCTCAATTATATCCTGATTGTTCCAATATAATCTAGACATGCTTCGCCCACATGCTGGTTCTTTAACGTACTGTGTTAAAAAAAAGTCACCGATTACATCTTAAAACTCTTGTACTTTGCTATATGCAAGGTTAGCCCAATTGATATTTAATTAATGAAAGTCCCCATGACTAAAATATTTCCTACTAAACTCTCCTTTTTCATATTACTTATAATGCACATTGAAATTAATAGAATAAAAGAAAATTTAACTAAATGAAATAAATGGTAGAAAGTAGTAAATATAGTAAATGTGGATGCTCTAATAAAAACACAACCTTGCTTCAGAATCAAAAAGCCTACTCAGGAGTAACAAACGCCTATGTTAAATCCCTTTGAAAAAGAGATACTCCCATCTAACATTTGAGCCTATCTGGTCATTCTATCCTAAGATTTCAATGCAAGTTATACACAAAAAAAGGAAAATAAACAAAATATATAGGACTAATAAGGTATCTCACAGTGCTGTTCTGTATGAAAAAGTTCTGGATAAAGTTCCAAATAGTTAATTTAATGATCATCCAGGCATGTCTGAGCAAACCTAAATCAGTTATCTGCTATTGGTCTTTCAAGTAAAATGCCTACAATCTCAAAATGATGATTTTGGCTGTCCAGGATAATGAACGATGACCAATTCTATTTTTTTCAGGACAATATTTCATGACCAATTCAATTTTTTCATAAAAAATGTCAAAAAGGTTGAGAATTTATTCTGTGAATGAAACAGAGATTACTTTCAAAAGGAAAGTAAAGGGTAGTCTAAACCAACATTGTTGTATAACAAAGACAAAGACTGTTACCAAATCAAAAAAATGAAAAGTATCTAGTGATGAGAAAAACAGCAAACAAAAAACACAAACCCAAAAAAAGATCTTCTCTTTAATTGACACTCACTGGCACTGCTTTCTGTGCACATGGCTAGCTCTTTTAAAAATGGTCACCCATGCTCACTTCACATGCACGTCCGAAAGTCACATACTCTATATTGTGTTGTGTCATAGTAAAATGGTGGCACATGAACACTTCATAAAGAAATAAGTAAAGAGAAAGTGAAAAACAATTTTAAAAAAGTAAAAAAATAAATAAATTACTGCACTGTCAAAGATGTGTAAAAAAATAAACACGACGACAAAAATGCTATAATTTGCTCTTCAATCCTTCTGCAGAGTAGAAATAAACATAAAAAAGTGCTTATTAAGTATGATGATAAAAAAAAATAAATCCTAGATGAAATTAGGATTTCATGATTCAGAAAGATCAGCCTGTCAAGAAGGAACATTATAAGAAGTTAAAGACTCCAAGTTCTTTTGACATTTCTTGTGGCAGAGGTGCATTAACAGTAGCAGATTCCAGAAATACAAGTGGCTTAAACGCATTAATGCAGGCGGCATAGCCTTTAGTTCTCCCTGTAGAGTTACTAAAACTACAGCACCAAATGACAGACCATTTTCTGCAGATTGATTTAAGGACAGGAAAACGGCTTTAGACTCAGGAAAAGGGTTAGCAAAGCATGACGCCAGCTAGCAACTTATGTAAGTGGCAGATGTCGGCAACAATAACAGTTTGTGTTGACAAGCAACTCAGCACAGCAGACTGAGCAGATGCAGTGGACACTGAAAGAGAACCGAAACAAAGAGGCCTTCAGTCTACTACATTTATGCTGTAATTTCATATGTGACAGATTAATAGCAGAGACCTGTATAATAGACAGCTTTCATAAATGAATACACTGAATGTGCAACGTCCAACACAAGTTTCACTGCAACTTTGATCAAGCTACTCTCTTAGTCTTAAAAAGAACTTCATGGTGAACAAGAGGTAATGATATCTCAGGTGACAAATCCAAATATAGACAATAATTCCACCAACACCACCTACAGGACTCTGTACTGCAGTATACAATAGAAAGTTTACAGAAAGGCAAGGTGGCTGGTTGGCCTAGGTCAGCTAAATTGTGACCTTCTTTATTCAGAATGCAGATGTTTGACAAGTAAGATGGTATCATTCAGTCTATTAACCTTTTCCTAATATCTGTACGAAAACTGGAAGAGTAATCTATTCTAATTGTTTTAAAAACTTGTGCAAGCTTTTTCCCTTTATTGTTTATGATGTGGCAGGGCGATATAGTGGCACTTGGCATCTCCTCCTGTCTTCATCTAGTTGTCCACACTGAAAGCAACCTTTGTATTAATAAATTAGAGTTGTTTGACTCAGTTTTATTTTTCTCCATTAGTGATAAAATTAATTATTTCTGATTATAATTGTTCTTGATTATAAATTTAGCTATGGAAATCATGCTTAGGCCTCTGCTGTCTATAAAGTTAAGTTACTACTGATAGCAGTTGTTATATTGTCTTTTGGATTCTTAAACACATGAAATATTTAACTGCTTCAAAGTGATTTGAATGAGCCTTCGAAGTTTGTCTAATGGGGCATGTGACATGTATAAATAAAAGTGAGAAAAAGTCATCACACAACGTGAAAATCTGCCTTTTGCTATCTTGGGAGTGAAATTACCAGATGTCTGCACAACAAAGAATGCCATCAAAGGATGGTTCTTTTGGAGGTTGCTTACTAATGGCTCTCCAGATGTTTCAACATTATGTTTTGTGTTTTCTGTTGCTCTTCTTTTTTGATGCTATATTTTTAATTAATAATTGTATAACATTTCGGGCTCATGAATTTAGGTATACTTAAGAAAAAACTTCATCATAATGAACATTCCAATATTTGCACAATACAGATACAAATATTTATGTTTAATAAAATATATCATATAAATTAAAGTTTCACTTCTGTGTTTAGACAGCATGGCAAGTTAATGAGGTGGAGCCTGGAAAGTGGTGGCAGCATTGCCTGCAATTACATTTTCCAACTGCACCACACAGTTTCACAATGAAAACAGCTATAAGATGGACTTTCTGATGGTGTCTTAAAAAGAGGCACTTAAAAGTTGAATGACCTGGTAGGCAATTTTGCTTGTGTAGTTATTTTGAATGAAAAATGTATTAACAATTCTAGTCAAGGGAAATTGGCTTAATTTCCTTACTAAACATAATTAGCAAAGATATTTGTTGTATATGTTATATTATAATACATGTTCAAGTAAAATGTAAATCAAACAATCATTTTTTGTAATTAACCCTTTTGAACATTAGACTGCAACCTACAACACACTCTTAACAATACAGACAAATAACCAGAATGTATTGAAAACAATATGACAAAAATATTTAATAAATGTCTAAACCACTCATCTCTGCATATGTCAGAGCCTAGTAGAAAATTGCATATGCTACTTTTATTTGTTTCTTTATGGTACATTTTCTTTTAATATTAATGCATTTCTAAATTAAAACATACAGACTGGCAGAGATATTAAAATGACACTAGCTTTAGAGTTTAGGTAAGAAAACTTGCCAGAAAAATAATTTCTTTAAATCTGGTACAATTCACCGTGTTCAAGTACTGCGTCAAAAGTGAACACAGAACCAGCATATCTACAGTTTGAAACAAATTTTTTTTTTATCTACAGACAAATGCATCGGCTGGGTCTCACTTTTCAAGACTAGAGAATCGTACTTATTATTGCAAATAGTAGTACAAAGTATTTAAATAAAGGGCCAACATCCCTGTGTCTTTCACAATGATAATAGACATTTCAGGATGGAACAATATTACCAGAAAAAGAACCTGCGGAAACTGCCATGTACAGTTAGAAATGGTTATAAAACTAAAAAATAGGATTGCATACTATTGCTAATACTAAAGAAAATCAGGTTTTTACTCAGGAACAGGTATATAACCAACCAAGGGGCAACATAATGTAAAACAACATTCTCAAAATTACTTAATTCAACTCAGGGCTGTGGAACCACTTGGCATAAGGCTAGAACCAATCATAGATGATCTTAAGCTCAGCTTAACACAGATTTAAAGTCTATTTTAGAAAAAAAATTGTCTTTCATCCTATGTTTTAGATGTTTGTTCCTTCCGAGATTTAACATGAAAAAATGATAATCAAAATTAATTTTGTCAAACTTAATTTCTAGAGGGAAAATAATATTGATACCACTAAGGAAGCCTAAGCCAAAGACTGGGTTACATAGGAGTGCAACGTCTAGCACTTCTACCTGACAGCTCAGACATGAAATTATGGCCTGATCATCACCTGCGGAGTTCTCACAGTGTAAACTGTGTCTGCTGAAGTTGTTCTATGGACACTTAGGTTTCTTCCTACATCATTTCAATGTTTACGTTGATGTGTGAGTCTTACCTAGCCTGGTCGGAGTAAGGGTCAGTACATGAGGTAGTGTGCCATCCCATTCATGAAGGAATTCTGGCTTCCTCTAGGCAACCAAGATGAGCTTTCTACTATTCAGGCTTAGAAAATGGATGGATGAGTAAAAAACTAAAAAATAAAAGCAACTACCTCTAATTCTAAATATTGTAGATAACAAGCATGGTGAGATTTCTAACTATAGTTTTTACCATTAATATTCTTATTTGGCTCGTCGGATGTTTGTTCAAAAATTAACAATATGAAAGCAGAAAAACTAATAAAAGTAAGATCTACTTCAGTTAAAAAAATCATTACTAAATACTTAAAAGATGAGTTAAAAAATGGTTCTCTATGCAAATAATAAAATGTAAAATCACCAGTGAATAAATGGAATGTACTGTACATTATTAAAATGATAGTAGTGGGCAAGCTTTTAAATGATCTAGAATTACTATTCTTTGTTGATTATTAATATTAATTATTCATTATTTCCAGGCAAATCAGTTATTAATTATTGTCTGGTAAATAGATTGTTTGCAAATATAGTATAACAACCTTAAAAATATTTGAAGATAAACAAATCTATAATGGAAAGAGAAAAAATTAAATACTTAAAAGAAAACATATACTGTTTGTTAATAATAGAGGTCACAGCATTAAATGATATACAGGTTTAATATGTTACTAAGCTATATTTTTAATATTGCTTTTTCTTTGTTGAATATATTCAGACTAAGTTTTGTACAGAAAGCATTACAATATGTAGTTTAAAATGCTAGTGATTAGTTTAAAAATGACTACCAAATTATAAGCCATGTTTAATTTTAACTGAATATCTTACATAGGCTCATTTAACGGTATCTTTACATGTAGCTCACATCTGTCTAAGAATAAGAAAAATGTGAGCTTTCATCAATGAAAAGGAAGAAGTAGAATAAGTAACTTTTGATAAGATAATGAAAAAGGAAAATATCTAAACCATTGCACCCTATAGTTCAAACAATGAAATATTTACTAAACTGGTGTCAAGGGTGGTTGACTAATATCCTGCACAGCACCACCTGCACTTGCACGTTTTTCAAATTTGTAACCTGTACATTTAAAGAAATGAGAGTTTGGTCATTTATGGTACTTTTTATAATACAATTTTTCCTCCCACACTTCAGAAATCTTAGGTTACTCTGGAACACAACATTTATCCCCTGCCAGTGAGAGTGGGTGTACTCAGCAATGTTCCTAATAGGCTTGACTCACCATGACCCTACATTAAGTGAGTTTAAAAATACAGTAGATGGATGGATCTGTACATAATATGCTGATTTCTGTATACTATTGTAAATCATAGAGTAATCATACTTGCATATAACAAAAAATACATACTGGAATAAGAATTACCTATCATTTTGTAAACTCCATATGTTAAATAAATGGATGCAAATCAAATTCAGCCGAGCAGCATACATCCTATCTGAAAAAAAAAAACAAACTAGTCATCGTGACTTCTACCAGACTTCAATACCCTGCAATGAAAATCTTAAAACTCTAAGAGTATGGTTATCCCATTAACACAAATCGCATAATGAATTTAAAAAAAAAAGTCACTGCGGGCAAATTGAAGGATTTTAAGATGTAATTATAATGACTGTCACACATGTGCGATTAGGAAGCAGTCAAAGAGCCTAAAGGTGAGTGGACTATTGCGAGATATGAGTTGGTCGCGTGGTACTTACCTAAATCTCTTCTTTCCACAGAAAACCAGAAGAAAAATAATTACCTCCACTTCCGGGTATAAAAATGGCCGCGACAACGTCACTTCCGGCCATCCCCAATGACATCACTTCCGGCTCAACTCGATGACGTTACTTCCGGTTCCTTCTCCTAACGTCGGTTCACACCAGCCTTTTCCTGTTCCCATAATCCTTTTTGTATAAATCCACCATTTTCCAAAAGTAAAACTGTCAATTGTAATTGCAATTTAAGTCTTTTGATCTCTTTTTTTTCCATATATTGTCTTAGGGCAATATATGGAGACAGTCCCCAAACTTTTTCCTGATTCATGAGTTGAGTTTTTCATGGGATAAAATCCCACATGACCTTTAAACAACCTCAGAATGTACCAGCCCAAACTGTTTTTATCTTGAATTATATATTCAGACTCCGCAAAAGCTAGAAAAATAAATTATACAACATAGCCTCACAATGCACATCTTGTGCATTCAGTATCCTGATCTCCCTGGCCACTTACAGACTGAAATGACAGCTAGAACACGTTACTGTATGTTGCATCCTACAGTCTACACCTTGATTCAGACATTACAAGCATTCTTCTGTGATATGACAGGATAAGAACTTGCTTCAAATTAAACTTCTTTCTTTAACAAAGTCATCTCAGCAGGTTAACACAGAAGTATGTCAAATTTAGTCTCTTCTTGATGATATTACAGATTAGTTTTTGACATGAATACAGTGGAGTCTACTGAAATAAGATGGACTTACATAGTTTGTATAGTGCAGTAAAACTGGATGTCCAAGTAGCAATTAGAGGTCACTATTCAAATAAAATAAATTAATAAAAACAGGAACAATGCACAGCCTACGCCATTTTTTATTTTCTGCAAAATTTCAGATGTCAGCATACTACTCTATTGGATGTGATAGCAAAAATATTGATCCTTGAAAATAAAACAAAATAAAGAAACTAACTAGTTTATAACAAAAAGAACCCAATACTTCAGTGCCTTCATTGACCGAAGTAGTTAATCAAAATTACTGTCACATTCAGTTGCTGAGAATTTGTCACTAGCTGCGTGTGGTCTTCGGGACAAAATAATAACCTGAAGACTGCCTAGCAGTTTTACTATATTGGTAATCTTGCGGAATCGACATCTAAGTGGACCAGAACAGGTTGCATCTTGTCCATGACGGATGTGTAATTGAGTGCAGCAGTGGCTGGAGCCTGTCTGAGGCAAATGCATGGGGTAGCTTGCTGTGTGAATGTACAACGTGCATGTTCCACAAAGCTCAGTTTGTCTTCTTAGGTTAAAAGAGAAGTCAGGGGCATGCAAGTGCCAAAAAAATTTAAAAATGCATTCATGTGCCATCTCACCAAGTGCAAGTCGCACTTGTATCAACTTTCTACATCTTCTGTACAATTCACATCAACTCCCGTGGCTGTGGTTGAGCGTGAACAGAGCGGACTGCACCACACATACACACAGGTGTTTCATTTATATATGTCTAACTACCAAAATACCCGCGCTTTGCAGCGGAGAAGTAGTGTGTTAAACAAGTAATAAAAAAGAAAAGGAAACATTTTAAAAATAACGTAACATCATTGTCAATGCAATTGTTTTGTGACTGTTATGAGTGTTGCTGTCATCAAGGATTTTATTATCATTATTTCTTTCAGTCAGGTTCGTATTTGGAGGTTGTGTTGTGTTCAAATTACATTCCGTGTTTGTCAACCGTTGTAAAGATAACAGGTTTCATTCATCGAAGTGATCACTACCCAAATCAGTACTTGTGAATCTGTTTAACAGGCATTCCCGGTATTAAGTTGTGGATTTGCCTGCAAATATTTAGCTGCAGCGTGTCTATGAACTTAATTTAAACGTAATCTTTACACCTTGCTTTCCTGTTGATATGTCTACAAAGGCTTGTTCAGCTTCAGAGGGTTGTTCCTTTGTTATTGCATCAATAAACAGCTTGTCTTCCTCTTTATCTGAGACATCACACACAGCATGCACGGGTTTACCTTTCCCAGTCCTGCAAACTTTAGCGAAATGATTCAATTTACCACATTTTTTACACTGTCTTCCTTTAGCTGGACATCGACTTTTTCCACCGTGTGCTTTGTTTCCACAGTAGCTGCACTTATGAATATGCTTGTATGCATCACTTGCTTCATATTCTTTTGCTGCCTTCTCAATTGTGTAGTGCGTTTTTTGTTCAGCGCTCTTTGGAGCTCTTGCTTGTTGTCTGCGTACTGCGTTCACAGTCAGTTCACGTGAGCCGCTTGAGGTACATGTATCAAAGCTTCTCAGCTGTCTCAGATGTCCATGGCTTTATTTAATGTTAGCTCAGACCCGGTACTTAAAAGGCCAAACACTATTCTATCCCTGACCATCTCATCTTCGTTTGCATAAGCACAGTCCTTCACCAGCAATTTTAACTCTGTTACAAAGTGATCAAAAGTCTCGTTTATACCCTGCGTCTTCTCATTAAACTTGTATCTCGCAAATATCGTATTCGTCTTAGGCATAACAAACGCCTCAAAATGGTCATAGTAAGTTTTCAGTACCTTGGCTTCCTCCTGGGTGAGAGTCCATGTGTTAAAAATGTCTCTTCCTTTTTCCCCAGTCCACAGGAGCAGGTAGCTGCATTTCTCACTCTTGTCTTTGCCTTTTAGCGAGCCAGAAAACATCAGCTCCACGTGCTGTTTGAACTTTTTCCATTCTTCCGGCAGGTTATGAGAATCCCAGTCAATTCGTGGCGAGGAAACTCCAACAAAATCCATGACTGTCCTCTATTCTGACACCAAATCTTGTTTTAACAAATTATGAAAAATGAAATGATGGCGAGACTTTCTTTTAAAGTATGCAGGGGAACTTTATTTATTACAGCTCTTACATTCATGGCATCCATGCTCTAAATTAACTTCCATAATAGTAACCTTGAGGTCCCTTTTTCTGGTGCCTTCCTGATGACATAGGTGCCTAAACCATGCCTGATAATAATACATTTCAATGACATATAAATATTACAGATCACCTCGATAGACATCTCACCACCCAAATTGCTACTCGTGAATCTAAGATGTTTAACAGGCATTCCCGGTATTAACTTTTTGATTTGCCTGCGAATATTTAGCGGCAGTGTGTCTATTGGATTGCTACTGACGGACGGGCTTATATGGGCAGGCACTCAATTACGTGGGAGGCATGGGTATGGGGGACGCAATATAGGCAAGCAGACAACTACGTGGGAGGCGTGGTGATGGGGGACGCAACTCCGCCTCACACGGCGACCGAGCTGCAGGCTATGGCCGTATATGTACGTAAGTAGGATTCAGTTATGACCGTTATGCGCAGAATTTCTAAATGAAACCTGCTTAACTTTTGTAAGTAAGCTGTAAGGAATGAGCCTGCCAAATTTCAGCCTTCTACCTACACAGGAAGTTGGAGAATTAGTGATGAGTGAGTGAGTGAGTGAGTGAGTTAGTCAGTGAGGGCTTTGCCTTTTATTAGTATAGAAATAACAGCTCATTTTCTTTATATTAATTACACCAAAGACAAGATAGGTGAAAAACAATGTAAATGTTCCTTACTTTATCCATTCCTAAATTAATCTGTCTCTTCAGACATCTGCTTTGGAAGTTTTTGTCAAATGCTTCACTCAGTTCCTGTTTCTCCAAACTATAACTACATCTTGCTGAAATTTACAGTATTAAGGAAATAGAAAAACAACTGTATAGGTCACACTCCAGGGTTAATACAGTATATTAGGCAGGAAGACAGCAAAGAACTCAGAAGTTTTGATTTAATATAAGAAAATCAGTTGGTTTAAAAAAAAAAAAAGAAAGAAAGAAAAGCTTCAGGTCTCGCTAGTATGGAAATAACTGAAAAGGCTCTGATCTCGGTGAACAAGACAATAAGGGTCCAGTCAACTAAAAACAGAGTTGAATGGGTGTTATATACCTGGTAGACTTTCACAAGCTCGCTTCCTGCATTGCAACATAAATAAAATGGAGCAAAGCCCAGACAAAAGTTGATTTACTTTTAATATGTACTCTATATGTGTAAAAAAACCTAAGTGCAATGTGAAAATAATCAACAAGAGGCTCTATAGAGAACAAAAGGACAGAGGTTGTTGTGAAAAGGTCTTGATTTAAGGGAATGTCTGTAGCAAAATTTCCTCAGGGCTCAATTAAGTACCATGATACACCTTGTTTAAATGATGCAAAAAAGGGTATTTGATCACAAAAGGATATTTAATCAGATACTAATAAATGTTAACACCTTAAACACCAAAGCTTTGACATGCAGACTGTGCTTCTATATTTGTCTAAGTAAACATGTCACATAGGGCAAAGTCTAAAAGTATGACGAATAAGGTATGTAAATTCTCCTTATCAACAATAATTCAGTTCAGTTTAGTCCTCTAAAATGCAAATCCATTGAAAAGTCCAAAACCTACACACCAACAATGATTTTAGTTAAAATAAATAACAGAAAATATGTAGCTAAAAAAACAAAACATAACCACTGAATTACTAACAAAGAAAATACACATCTTGCAATATTCACATTTAGACATACATAATATGAAAGTATGTAAGGTTTATGGATTTAAGGTGGAAAGTTAGAATTTGCATAAGTAATACATTTAACTTTCTAACAAAGTAAATAATAACAACAACACCAAATGCATCCATAAACAAATACTTTGTGTCACATATCACTGAAATTTTGATGGCGTATTATTCTTAAAGGAGAGCAGTTAGTATTGATTCTATGCTGAGAACAAGTTGTATGTTGTATCTGTCTGCCTGTGTTTTGTTCTTTAGGGACTACAATTTCTTTTCCACATTTTTACATACTTGTGTGCTTATTGGTGTCTTTACATTTGTACGATGTGAATGAGTACAGCACGTCCTATAATGGACTAGGATTCTGTAAAGAACTACTTTTGACTTTGCTCACAAGCTACCAGGATTTAATCTTTCACCTCTTAAAACAATAAAAGAGAGACTGATTTTGAATAAAGCGTTTTTTTTTCTTACACCAATAAATTATTTCTGTCCAACATAAACAAAAGGAAAAAAAATCAAGAACTATATTTAAAAAATCAATTTTGAACTTCTTTTTTTTTTAACTTTATTCCTATGTAAGTTATTAGTTATATCCTTAACTAATGAAGGATCTCTAATGCCTCCATACACCTGACAATAATAAGTATTTTCAGTGATGTGACCATAATCAAATGGCAATAGCCAAATTACAATCAAATGTAAATGCATTTGTTGTATGATTGTGACCAAATCACTCTTACCACATTCATAGGAAGTCAGGAAGAGATGGTGACCACAAGTGAAAATAGGTATGGGTTTTTATATACACAAACAACCACAACATAAGCAGAAATGGATTGGAATTTTGTGCATAGTTGGTCATATTGGAAAGTAATTTTCATTTATGTAGTACCTTTCTCAAACCCAATGACACTTTACACAATATTCAAAAACATAAGAAGCTAGAAGAAAAAAAAAATAATGACATTGAATCTGTCAAGCCAAGAAGAATATTTGCTCTGCAGTACCACATGGAGGGTTTTCTCTGTGAAGAAGGTGGGCAAGATATATAGGAACTATATAAGGAAAACTTTAAAAGTAATGAGTGCCAGTTTATATTTGATGCATAAAGAAACAGGCAGTCAGTGCTAATGGTAAAGGACAAGAGTGATGTGCTCTGCTCACTTTGTGTGAGTACTCTAGCAACTGAGTACTAGATATATTCCAATCTACTGAGTATTTTAACAGGATGACCAGCAAGCTGGGAGTTACTAGTTAGTACCATAGTTAGTACTTGTAAGTTAGGCGATACTGTAGAGAAGGTGAGGTTATATGAGGCTTAAAGGTACAGTAAGTGAGGAGTTGAAAAGGACACCTATATTAAGTTCATCTAGTGAAAGGTAAATCAATACGCCATCAAAGGCTGAAGTGTGAAATCTTTAAGGCACTCAACTTAGGGGCAACTAATAACACTTTAGTCTTATTAGCGTTCAGCATAAGAAAGTTTGCATCCAGCCTAATACTTAAATCATAAATGCATTCAAGGAGACAATGGGGGTGGCAGGTCAGTGGTAGACCTGATATTAAGAGAGATCTTCATGTCATTTGCTACATAATAATGAAAGCTGAGACCCTGTTGGCATATAACCTGTCCTAAGGAGAGAACACATATTAGTAAAAGAAGGGGACAGAGAACAGGTCACTGAGGTACACCTTGGGCATGAGGAGCAGAAGAGGATTTATGTCTATCAATTGTAAAATATATTTCCATTCAGATAGATAAGATTTAAACCAGGATAGAACTGTGCCAGAAATGCCAAATGAAGAAAGGAGAAATAAAAAAATATAATTTACAGTGTCAAATGCTGTACTAAAATCAAGAGGAAGGTAAATGTTAAGTGTCCCCACATCAGCAGATATAAGGAGATCATTAACAACTTTTAAGAAGGAAGATTCAATGGTGTATAGCATGTGAAAATCAGAATGAAACAGTTGATAAAGATCCTTTGAAGTTGCTTAGTGACAGCCCCTTCCAGCAATTTGTTAATACAAGTAATACCAGGTTGGAAATGAGCCTGAAGCCATCAAGCCAGGATGGGTCAAGACCAGATTTCTTAAGAACTGGTGTAACAGCTGCAGCTTTAAGAGAAGAACACAGCCAGAAGCCTGAGATGTATTGATGAAGTGCAAAATGTGACCTACAATAGCAGAGTCACAGGACATACTATAAGAGGAGAACTATGAGTAGGACTGAGTTGCAAGGATTTTGATTTTGAAAATAATTAAGTAATACACAAATTACCCTTAGTAAGAAAATCGGTCAATAAAGGCTAAGAAACTTCAGGGAGGTTGTCATTGGAAACTGAAAAGGAGTAACTTATAGAGAATTTCTGATTGATATTACTGTCATTATCCCAAAAAAAGTTTAAAAACTTTTGACATTTCTTGACAGAAATGGGGACAGATGATGTAGAAAGCTGTGTAAGTTTTCTTTTTTTTTTTATTAATTTTATTGCACTCCATACAAAGCAATCAAGTTTTTACAAAAAGAAAAATAGAATCAAGAACAGATCGATCCCCACCCTTGAGAGAGAGAGCAAGCCAAACGGTAAAATTTAAGGCTTTAAACATACCTAAATTAATAAATTCTCTGTGCTTTATGAACTTATTTTAAAATATTACTGATTAGATCCTGCCATGTTTTGAAAAAAGTCTGTACAGATCCTCTAACTGAGTATTTGATTTTTCCAATTTCAAATAATATAACACATCAGTTTCCCACTGACTTAAAAGAGGAGAGTTTGGGTTCTTCCAGTTTATCAGAATAAGTCTGCGTGCCAAAAGTGTAGTGAATGCAATCACAATTTGTTTGTCTTTCTCCACTTTAAGCCCTCTGGAAGAACCCCAAACACAGCTGTTAATGGGTTAGGAGGGATTGTGAGTCCAAGGCTGTCTGAGAGGTAATTAAAATTTTTGTCCAGAATAATGTTAATTTGGTGCAGGCCCAGAACATGTGACCTAGTGAGGCTGGGACTTGGTTGCAACGTTCACAGGTTGGATCATGCCCTGGAAACATTTTGGAGAGTTTTAGTCGAGACAGATGTGCTCGATATATAATTTTGAGTTGTATAATTGTATGCTTTGCGCATATGGAGCTTGAGTGAATTCTCTGCATTGCTACTTTCCACTCCTTTTCTGATATATTAATTGAGAGATCTTTTCCCAGTGTCCTCTTGGATCTTTGAAAGGAGGGATTGTAAAATGATTTTATATATTGTAGAGATGGAGTCTAACTCCTTGAGATTGAGCAATATTTTTCCAGCATGGACGAGGGTGCAAGATGAGGAAAATCTGGAAGGTTCTGTTTAACAAAGTTCCTGATTTGAAGATAGTGAAAGAAATGTGTAGCTGGAATGTTAAATTTGGAATGTAATTGTTCATAGGATGCAAAGGCGTTGTCTATATAAAGATCTCTAAGCAAGTTAATTCCAAATTTTTCCAGATATTAAAACTGCATATGTTTGTGAAGGTTGAAAGAGGTGGTTCTCTTGCAGAGGTGCCACAGATAGAAGCTTCTCCGTCTTAAAATGCTTTCTACATTGGTTCCAGATTCTAAGTGAGTGGAGCACAATTGGGTTATTAGTGTATTGCCGATAGCGTGTGTTTATTGGAGCACAGAGCAAGGAATACAAAGAAGTACTGCAGGATTTTACTTCTATTGCGGTCCAAGCCTGTGTATGTTCTTCTATTTGTGTCCAGGTTCTTATCGCCTGTATATTTGCTGCCCAGTAATAAAACTGGAAGTTAGGTAGAGCCATGCCGCCTTCTGCCTTTTGTCTTTGTAGGGTCGCTCTTTTGATGCGTGGATGTTTTGAATTCCAAATAAATGAGGTTATTGTTGAATCTAATTGCTTAAAGAATGATTTATTAATGTATATTGGGATGTTTTGAAATAAAAAGGAGCTTAGGAAGAATATTCATCTTAACAGTGTTAATTCTTCCAGCTAGTGTGAGATGAAGGGTTGACCATCTATGCAAGTCTTGTTTAATTTTTTCCATGCAGGCGCGAAATTTTGTTGATAAAGAGCTTTATGTTTACTTGTGATGTTTACCCGAGGTATTTAAACTGTTCTGCAATGATAAAAGGTAGGGTGTCTAATCTAATATTATATGCTTGAGAATTCACTGGAAAGAGTACACTTTTATTCAGATTAATTCTGAGACCAGAGATCTTTTGAAATTCTGTGAGTGCTGCTAAGACTGCAGGCACAGAATTTTCTGGGTCGATATATACAGTACCATGTCATCTGCATATAATGAGATTTTCTGTTCCAGTCCTTCTCTGCTAATCCCCTTTATCTGATCAGTATTTCGACAATGTATTGCCAGTGGTTCAATGGCAATGCAAACAAGCGGTGACAAGGGCATCCTTGTCTTGTGCCACGTTCTAGTTTAAAGTAGTCTGAGCAAATGTTATTGATGCAAACTGAAGCTTCTGGGTTAGTATACAGTAATTTAATCCATGCACAAATGTTGGGCCAAACCCAAACTTCTCCAATGTAGTAAAAGGTATTTCCATTCAATCATGTCGAATGCTTTTCTGCATCCAATGATAATAATATTTCTGGGGTGTTTGATTTAGTTGGTGAGTATATTACATTAAACAGGCGTCAAGATTTGAAGATAAGTGCGGCCCCTAATAAATCCAGTTTGGTCTTGTGATATTACGAGGGAGCACTTTCTCCATCCTTCTAGCTATGATTTTAGAGAGTATTTTAACGTCGTTATTCAGAAGTGAAATTGGTCTGTATGATGCACATTGTAATAAGTCCTTATTTTGTTTTGGAAAGACAGTGATTAGTGCTTGGCAAAGGTTTGTGGAAGAGATTGGTTATCTCTGGCTTCTGTAAATGTTGCTAATAGGAGGGAGCTAGCTGAGCGGAGAATTTCTTGTAAAACTCTGCAGGGTAGCCATCAGGGCCTGCTGCTTTTCCACCTTGGAGTGACTTTATAGCATCTAGTAATTCTGATAATGCAGAGGTTTATCAAGTTCCTCCACACTAATAGCGTCAATTTGTGGTATCTGTAATGTATCCAGAAATGCATTAGATTGTGTATTGTCTTCTTTAAACTCAGTAGTATATAGGGATTTATAGTAGTCTCTGAAAGTGTGCATTATATTTTTGTGTTCGATTTTATCTCCGTTATGTTAGTGATTACGAGATTGCGTTGCACTTCTTGCTTGTGAATTTGTTGAGCTAAAAGCTTATTAGCTTTCTCTCCATGTTCATAATAATGATGTCTGGATTTGTAAATTAGTTGTTCAGTTTCTTTAGTTGTCAAGAGGTTTAATTCTGAATGTAGAGCCTGCCTCCTCTATGTAGAGTCTGCTTGGTAGTCTGGCATGTTCTTCATCTATTTTAGTAATTTCGCTTTTTATCTCTGCTACTTTCTTGGCTTCGGATTTATTTCTGTGGGAAAGATATGAGATAATCTGTCCTCTTAAGAAGGCCTTAAGAGTTTCCCAGAGTATTCCTGCAGAGATCTCAGGGGATGTATTTGTCTCTAGAAAGAATTTGATTTGTTTGGATATAAATTCAGTACAATTCTCGTCAGCTAATAGAAGGGTTGAGCGCCATCTGCGGGTGAGTGTATGGGGCTTAGTAATTTCAGCTCCAAGATCATAGGTGCATGGTCTGAAATAACAATAGCATCGTATTTACAAGATTTAATCTTAGGCAAGAAGTTATTGTCTATAAAAAGTAATCAATCCTTGAGTAGCAATGATGTACTGGTGAGTAGAAAGAATATGTTCTTGAATTTGGGTTTAAAAACCTCCAGGGATCTGATAAGTTGTGATCAGTTATAAACTTTGTAATTATCTTTGCGGTGTTAGATGCGTTCCCCTGTGGAGGAAGTCCTATCTAAAAGGGGATTGAGAACACAATTAAAGCCCCCAGCCATTATAACTTTATGAGTGTTCAGATTGGGAATGGATGCAAATAAATTTTTGTATAAATTCCTTATCATCAACATTAGGTGCATAAACATTTATCAAAATCATTTTACAGTTAGATAAGTCTCCCATGACCATTACATATCTCCCTTCAGGATCCAATACTACATCTGATGCTACAAATGGTACTGTTCTATGTATGAGAATTCCCACCCTCTAGTTTTCTTTGTAAAACTAGAATGGAACATTTGGCCAGTCCAGTCTTTTTGCAGCTGGAACTGATCCTTGCTTAGTAAGTGGGTTTCCTGTAAAAATACTATTTTAGCATTTAGACCTGTTAGGTGAGAAGTACTTTCTTTCTCTTTAATTCGTGATTCAGGCCTTTAACATTCCAGCTTACGAAGTTAACTGTCCCATCATGGAGACACTAATTCTGAGTTTTTGATGTCATTTTATAGTCTTAACTGGAAGTGAGAAGTTTAGGTCTTAATTTCCTATTTCCCCAGAGTTGTTGCCATGCAGCTTATTATTACGTTGATAGTTATAATTATAAAGATTGAGATGATAGATTAGGTATAGATCAAGCCTGCTCTCTTTCTCTCCCCTTAACCCCCACCCTCCTTTTTGCCTCCCCAAGTGAGGCTAAAACCCACTTCACGCAGTCCCAGTCCTCTGACATACCCAGAGACAGAGCACGTCCAAAGCACAACAAGCCCCATGCAGTGGCGCTTTAGGTTAAAAGATAAGAGATTATTACCAATTTAGTCTTTTAAAAAAAAAAAAATTTTGCACTTAATATATATATATATATATATATATATATATATATATATATAGTCTTCAGCAATTTTAGTGCATTAAGATGATACACCCAGATAATAAACCCGGGTGATGGTGTTAAAGATGTGTCCAAAATAAGCATAACAAGTCTTAATGCAGTAATAGCAATAACAATAAACCAAGGGTATGATATTGAACAGTCTTGTTTAGGGTAGAGATGAAATAATTACAAAGAAAAAAAAAAGGAAAGAAAAAGTAATTAAGCACAATAAAACATAAACAGATAGCGCTCTAGTAATACTAAGTAATAATGAGAATATATGAAAATATATGAGAATATATGCTGATAAAAAAACCCGTATTTTAAAACGAATAGATCAGACAGTAGATTATTAATCCTTGCTTTATCATTTACCGCCATGACTCACTATTATGTATTAGAATAGTCCCGGGATCAGCTTTATTAATTCTTAATAAAGCTGTGTAAGTTTTCTTATTCTAGAAAATAAATTCTTGGAATTTTTACTGCGTTCATTTATAATGGAAGAATAATTAGAGGAACAGGCTTTATTTAAAGCTTCCCTATACTTAAGCATATGTTAACTGTAAACCACAAAGTGGACAATAATACCTGTTTTCTTATAACAGCGTTCAAGACGACAACTAGGTGTTTTTTTATCACCCAAAACAAGTAGCAGTCATTTGAATGGTACTGAGAAGACAATGGTACTATATTGTTGAGCATTACCTGAGATAGTGTGCCTAAATTGGTTATAATTATGTAATATACACATGTCCATTTACCCACTTTCTTAACCTGCCTAGTTCAGAATAAAGTAATAGCAAGAATCTAAAATGGCAGTTTCATGCATAACCCTAACCTTGGGGGTATTCCAGAAAGTAAGTTTAGCATATAAACTCACTTAACTCAAAAAGCTGAGTATATTTCATGTGGTTTCAGCTCGGTCAAAAATTAATTAGGCAACTCATTCTTTGTAACTGAGGCAACTGAGAGTGATGTCTTCGCCTGCTTTGGACCAGGTTAAAGCTGAAGCAGAGCATAGTGCTGTGGATTGACAAATAATGAAGCTCACAATGAATGAGAAATAAAACCTCAGAGAAAAATGTCAACATTTTTTTCTGCATATCTAATGTTACTGCGTTCTTAGGTATACTGTTGTTTAAATAAATCCAATATGTCTGTTACAAAATGGCTAAAAATGTTAAGGTGTACCATCCACTGAAAATGCAGAGAATTAATATTGTATCTAATTTAAATTATTACCTCCTACAAAGGAAAATATATAGTAATAAAAAATAGGTTATAAAGCTGTGTTCCACACAGCTAAAACCGTTAATTATAGAGTGTACCAGTTCTAAGTCAGTAAACTTCTAACAGTAGGTAACACAGGTGTGCTCTTTTTCTTAAAGATCTCACTGAAGTGGAGCTCATGTAATATGCAGAGCTTTTAAACCAACAGTACAAATTATGACTAGGAAGAAACCCCATTGCCATTTTAATGCAAACAATGTGTCACAACAATATTTGTATGTACTGCATATTACATAATAATAGAGTAACATATTAAATACATTCATTTGCACACCTCAATAATTCATTATTCTCTTTTCACTGGTGAGATATTAAAAAGCCAAGATGTTAATTGAAGGTTGCCAGTAAAATAAAAACACTCATTATAAATTTGCAAGTATGGTCTGGTATTCATACTGATAAATTGCACACAGATGTTTGTGGTTAGATTGCATTAATAAAAATCCAATTTGCTTTCAAAATCTCTATAAGATTATCCATTAAATAACCATTCCTAAAAAATGTTGGATGAGGGAATTCAGATTGTACATTAAAGTTTTACTCCACTAATAAAAATATTAGTAAAGGACAGCACAGACCTTTTAGCATTTCTGTACAAGTATAGATTTTCAAAATCCAACTTTATATTTAATTAGTTGAAACCATAGATTGCAAACTTAACTTGTAGCAGCAAATCCCTGAACACTGTGGAATTTCTTTATATTGGCATGTGTTGCCTTGCTGTACAGTGCTGGTGATGCAGAAAATTTTGTAAAGGCACCTGCATGTCAGGAAATTCAGAGTCTTTCTTGCACTAATACCATTTTTTGGCCATTCACTTTTATTTATTTATGTTTTTAAGTTGCTGGGAAGTAAAACTTTGTAAAAATGCATTTATCCATAGTTTAGTAGTGACACTATAATGTTATTTATGCTTCTCAAATGTCATAGGTGCACTAGACTGTATGAATAAGAGGTAATTTGAGGGTAACTGTGTAACATACAAATCATTCCATAGCATCAATATACTAGTAAGCGCTTTTCAAATGACACTAATGTGTATGACCAGTTGCAGAGTCATCTGTCATTCTGTCCCAAGCATTTTCATGTAAAATGTGTTCAACAAAGACTTAATTTCATAAGCATACTTCATTCATCACATACCCCCAGTATGGCACAGCAGTCTGTTAGAAATTACACTCATTTATGAGTTGCAGGAGCAGTTTAAAGTAATTAATAAAACTAACATACAGATTTTGTGCCCTCTCTGGTCTTTGTAGAGGTGGTTGATGTCCTACTAGGCAGCTAAATTGCTGACATGGGGAATGACTGACGGATCTGGGGGGATCAAAACCCTGCTTCATCAGAGTGTTACATTTTGTATGTAATTTTGTATTAATGGCTTGTTTTAATTAGTAGGGGTTTAAATTTCTCAGGCTCAAAAAGAATGAAAATCTGAGAGTCCTGAAAAGGAAATTCCAGCCAGTGGAAACACCTAAGATACAAGTGGAGCAATTTAATTCTTGACCTTGTACAGCTTGGGATAGTTCGAGTTTGCCATACTTGATTATGCATACACCATTCATCCACAACAGCCAAAACAGTTATGACCCAATGAGTCATGGGCTCCAAGAGACCTCTGATGGAGTCCTGTGGTATCTGGCACCAAGATGTTATCAGGAGATCCTTTAAGTCCTCTAAGCTGCAATGTGAGGCCTCCATGGATTGGACCCGTTTTTGAAGCACATCCCAGAAATGTTCAATTGGACTGAGATCTGAGAAATTTGGAGGCCAAGTCAGCACCTTGAACTCTTTATCATGTTCCTGTATATTTTTTGCAGTGTAGCAGGGAGCATTATCCTGCGGAAAGAGGTCACTGCTATCAAGGAATACGTGGTCTGAATCAGTCTTTAGTTAGTAGTGTGTGTCAAAGTAACATCCATATGAATGCCAGGACCCACAGTTTCCAAGAAGAACACTGGCAAGAGCATCACGCTGCCTCTGCCAGTTTGCCTTTTTACCATATTCCATCCTGCTGCCATCTCTTCTACAGGCAAACAAGATTCATCTTACCAGGCTACTTTCTTCCATTTCTCTATGGTCCAGTTCTGATGCCCAAGTGCCCCCTGTAGGAGCTTTCAGTGACAGGGGTCAGTATGGGAACTCTGCCAGGTCTTTAGCTATGAAGTCCCATACACAGTAAGCTGCAATGCACTGTGTGTTCTGACACCATTCCCTCATGGTTAGCATTATGTTTTTTTAGCAATGTGTGCTATAGTTGCTCTTTTGTAAGATCAGACCAAATGGGCTAGCTTTCATTACCCATGTACAACCAGCCTTGGGCATCCTAGACCTTGTAGCTGGTTCAACAGTTGTCCTTCCATGGTGAGCTTTTGGTAGGTAATAATAACTGTATACCAGGAACATGCCAGAAGATTTGCTGTTCTGCAGATATGCTGACCCAGTCATCTAGCCATCTCAATTTGACCCTTGTCAATGTCTGTCATACTTGCACATCCTTATACTTGCCCATTTTTTCTCTTTCAAAACATTACATTTAAGAACTGACTGTTCACTTGCTGTCTAATATATACCACCACTGTAGAAAGAGAACCTATGTCATTCACTTCACCAGTCATAAGTATTAATGTTGTGGCTGATCAGTGAATACTGTGCACCTAGAAAAGTTTTACAATGTAGTGCCTAGGTGTTGCATAAGTATGTTTCCAGAGTGGGCACAAGACATTAATTACCTGTACTTGCAGCATCAATGGCTCTGTCTGGAACTTTGGCATTAAACTGATTCTTTTAAGTTTGGTGGAGGACCCCACCAAGGGTGAGTCTTGGTTTCTTTATTACTTGCAATATTTATAGGCATAATGTTAAGACATAGATGAGGTTTGGAGAGTGTCTAGTCAGGGGATCTAAGGATCTCTGTTATTTTCAAATGAAAGGTGTTCATTTTGTCTTTTCTAAGTTAGATTCTGAGGTGGTGAATTTAATGCTGACCATGACACACTCATAGTTTAAGTGCCACAGTGAAAAATAGAAATCAAACGTTACAAGAGGGAAGGGAAAGACAGCAAGTCATAGTAATCCTCTTCCATACCCATATTGTCATTCTGAGATTTTTTGCCAATAGCTGAAAGGATTTTTTTTCTAGTTTTGAAAATGAGCTCTATAATAAAAAAAACATAAAAGACTGTTAATTCATAACACTATCTAAACTACAACATTAAAGGATTCAATTAAGAACTGCAGGTGGAAAACAAATGCTCTTACATTTTAGTTGTCCCTGAGTTCAGATACAGTATATTTGCTGGAAGCTCCCTTATAAAACAAGGACTATATCAGTTAGAAGAGAATGGATTAGCCAATTGTTTCAACATAACTGCGGTAAGACCACCACAGCACTAGAAATTTTGATTCACAAAGAAATCCCCTACATACCTATTGAGACAATGCCGCAGAAGGGTGCTGTATTATGGTGGAGGGAAAATTCTGGGTAATATTTGCTCTGTTGTCAAAAATCCTTCAATATGAGCTGTTACATGCTTATTCTGGAAAGGTTTTTCTTTTTGTTATTATTTTGTTTTTGACTGGAGTGCTTTTTTAAAAATTTAATGACAGTACCTTTCCCAATCAGACATTTCTGTACTAAATTAAGCTAAAAATGGTCAAACAAATAACCTATCTTTCTAATTTTCAGGAAATCTTCCTGTTTGATTTTAGGACTAAAACTACTCCTTTTTAAGTCATTTTTGTTTATGTCAAAACTTATTTTTTGTTCTTATAAAAATATCTATATGCATTATTTCATATCAAAAGACTTTTAAATAAAATATTTTCCCAGTGTGTGTACTGTACTCCTGCACTAATGCAAACTTATCTCTTAAATTGCTATAGAATGGCTTAGTAAAAGTGACTAAGAAATATCTGTTGGTCTACAGATTTACACCTTGATCCACATTTATCATTTAAATTAACAGTAACTCATTGGTAAATAAGTACAACACAATCCTAACACTGAGAGCTGAAGGACACTGCTAGAATATGTTGTTCCATGACGCTCAGGTAATGTGATTTTAATAGAGGAGTATGAGGCTAATTAACAGAGTAGATTATGGGTCCTAATCAGATTACAACACAAATTGCATTCCTGTAATGAGCCACATCTGGTTCCTCTCAAAGCTGGTCTTTATAAATAGCACATATACAAAAGTATCCAATACTTTGTAAACAGGAATTGCAGACATAATAGTAAAATTCAAAATATGTTCTTAACAATCATGCCCCTGACAATTATTAAAGAAGAACGTGGTTATGTGGCAAAAGAAACACACAAAGATCAAGATAGAAAAAGTTAAAGCAAAAAATAACCTTTACCAGATAAGGCAAAATGAACAAGCAAATTAAACTAAAGCTTTAGACCTCCAGCACGATATTTACCATTTCCTGATTTAAACTAATTTTGTTTATCGCCTAGAGTAGATCCAAAGCATTAATCCATGTCTAAGGTCTTGATGAACATATGAGAATGGAACATTTTAGGCCCTTAAGGATCAAAACATAAAAGGTAAACTTCTGATATAAGAATCATATTTCATATCTGAGATGAAAGCAGGGAACAACAGGCAGGAAAACATTAAATGGAACATATGCTTAACAAAAATTGCACAAAGATAGTTATGAAAAAACAGGCCAATTTACATTCAAACCAATCAACTAATTTGACAGTATTTGTGTCAAGTGTGTGACAAAATGAAAATATCAGAAAAGATACATCACTAAAATAAGGTGCACTGTTATAAAGAAGATGCCAGTGTATTGAACAACATTTTTCCACTGTAGTATTGAAAGAACTCTTTAAATTGAATGGGTACCATTGTTTCTAGTCCCACTTTATATATATTAAAAATATATATATAAAAAAAAAAGCTGTTGAACTCCAGCCTACTTTTTAGTTACACCCTGTGCTTCTCGCTGCTTTAGTGTGTATAAAATACAGATTAACTTATATAGAATTTAAATATCAAAAATTACATAATTTAACCTCAAATATCTATAACTGTTTTACTATTTTATATATGGCATTATAAACATGTTGTCTATTGGATCTATCACCTAAACTGCATAAATGGACAATGCCCTCTGAAGAAATTTAAGAATCAGCAAAGACTAATTCTATGACAGTTTACAGTACAGTTTTATTTTACAAAGAGCAATCATAAGGACCCTAAAATATCTATATATTTTTTTTAACAAGACATTTATTATTAAAATAAATATGGTACTTAGCATTAGGTTTTAAATGGGCAAAAGCATTAGGTTTTAAATGGGCAAATATCTGCAGAAATTTATAGCACCGTTGCTATTTTTAATCAAAAGATGAAGTTTTAAATTACCTGTTTCCAATTGTTAACGATGATCATTTTGTCAGTATCTTAAATCTATTTTTAATAGATTTGTTAATAACATAATATTTCTACAGACAAATAACAGTCCAAGTCCATAATAAGATGAGGCAATTCTGCTTTTGAGCTCTTCAGCCAAGATAAAGTTATGATTCATAGCAAATTGAAATCAACTTTGAACAATAGCTTAATAATCTTTAAAATATTACAGAATACCATTTGGGTCCAGCAATGTCTCTTGTAGTTGCCCATCCTACTGCAATGTCTATGGACTGCACTACTATTGGCAGCAGATGCTTACTGCAGTAGAGGTTGTTTATTCATTACAGACTAACCAATGAAAAGCAGAGGAGTAAAGGGGTCAAAACTTTGAAAAAAATGGGGATAGGTAATACAGACATTTAGAATGTTGTTATATGCTATTTTGAAGTTGCAGATAACAAACAATTTTTTGACATTTGACTCATGACTGGTGGCCCTAGTACTCTAGAGGGTTAAAACTGTTAAATTTCATACAAAAGCATTTTTTAATAGTTTTTTCTTTTTGACAATTTCATGGTCAGTGAATATGAATATGATATTCATTTTGATCCTTTACTATTCATCTAGGCCTTTATGGACCTCTATCAGAGGCTGATATGACACATTTCTATCACAATCGAGAATATTTTGGCTTTAAAAATTAAAATTGAAGCACATATATTAATATTTCAAATGTATGGTGCAACCATTGTTTATTATGTATTTCTACCTCATGAAGTAAATCCTTACATTTCTTATGACCATCCCAAATTAAGGTGACTTATGCTAATTGAGACTTTCTTTATATATTGCACATTTTATATATATATATATATATATATATATATATATATATATATATATATATATATATATATATATATACATACATATATACACACACACACATACCATGCTATACAGTATATACTTTTTGTGTTTTGTTGGTATTGTATTATTTTTCTTGTTCTTAAGAGACATACTAGCATGAATTTCATTTGGTATATATATTTGACAATAAACTTGAAAATGCACTTTAAACTGCCTGAACTCCAACTCAAAAAATAAATGATATAGTCATTTGCATACATCTGTAATTGTAATGTTCCTTGGTATACTTTTGGCTATAGCAAAGAGCTATTAAATATAAAAGGCTAGCTGACTGTTGCTGCCTAGAATGCCATGAACATTATATTAATAATATCTTAGAGGCACCTAGGCTACAAAATAATATTAATTAAAAAAAAACACTTTAGAAAGACATCATGCACACAACAGCAAAATGTTTTAATCAAACTACATTATGTGGCTGTCCCTACTGGGTAACACAGTGGTGTAGTGGGTACAGAGCTGCCTCACGGATCCAACATCTTGGGGTCAAGTCCAACATCTAGTTGTTTTCTGTGTGAATTTTACACATTCTTCATTTTTATCATATGTCTTCCTTTCATATTTCCAAGACCTATATTTTAAATGAATTGCCAATTCCAAATTGGATGTGTTTGAGTGGTTCCTACAATGGACTGGCACCTTCTCCAGAGCAGTTTCCTGAATCAAGTGGATTGCTGCAGGGATAGGTTTAAGCCCCTTTAGAGTATAAAATTGTATTAAGTGGAATCAAGAATGTTATGTTATGGCAAAGTGTTGTAAAAAAGTATTTGCCCTCTTCCTAATACCTTCTGTTTTCGCTTATTTTCCACAATGAATGGCCTTGGACCTTTAGTCAAAATGCAGTATTTAAGAAAGGCAATCTGAGTGAACACTCAAAACAATTTTTAAATCATTACTTTCTTTATTCAAGAAATACAGCTATCCAGTGTTACAGGTATCTAATGGTCACTCTAACAGAGCTTCAGAAGTCCTCTGTAAAGACTGTAGAACCTATCAGAAGGGCAACCATGTCAATAGCACTCCATCAATTATTTGTTTATGATAGAGTAGCTAGAGAGCAGATACTCTTAAATAAAATGACAATGACAGTTTTAAAGGACTCTGTAAGCATGAGAAAAAAAGATTCTCTGGTCTGAAAATACAAACATTGAACTCTTTGGGCAGAACAAAAAGTACAATATTTAACCAAGACCAAGTACTGCTCATCACTGGCCAAATACCATCCCTATGGTGAAGAATGGTATTGCTAGCATCATGCTATACAGCTGCTTCTCAGGTGCAGAGAGGCTGCTCAGAATTCAGGGAAAGATGAATGAAGCCAAGTACAGAGAGGTGCTTGAGGAAAGCCTGCACCTGAGTACATGAAACCTCAAACTGGGGTCAACAATTCACCTTCCAGCACATCAATTACCCGGATATATAGGAAGAACAATACTGGAGTGGCTTTGAGACAAGTCTCTGACTGTTGTTAAGTGGCCAAGTGAAAGTCCAGACTTAAACCCCATAGAACATGTCTACAGAGACTGGAGAATTGCAATTTACAGACACTTTCTATCCAATGTAATGGAGCTTTGGAAGATCTGCCAAGAAGAATGAAGTAATCTGCCCAAATCCAACCGTGCAAAGTAGAGACTTTACCGAGAAGACTCGCAGCTACCAAAAGAACTTCTACAAAACACTGAATTGAGTCTAAATACTTATATAAATAAGATTTCAGTTTTTGATTTTTAATAAATTTGCAAATCTTTTTGAAAACATGTTTTCATTTTGTCATTTGGGTTATTGAGTGTAGACTGAAGAGCAAAAATGGCAAATATATCCTCTTAAAATGAAATCTAAAACACAACAAAGTGTTCAGAAAGTTAAGGGGCCTAAATACTTTGATTCCATTGTACAGGTTCACTCTAGTTAACTTTATATATTATTACATTTTATCTAAAGGAGAGGATATTGTGGGGCAAAAACATTTTTACAACACTTTGTGACTGCCTCATTGCTGCTAGCAGTCTTTAGGGAAATAAAGGGTTAGCATTATGACATACAAAAAGATGAGGTAAAACACACAGCATGAAGAAAGTGAATGTGAAGCAGGCATACTGCCACCATCAATAAGATATGTGTCATATGTAACACAGCAGCTTGTCCACTATCCCCAAGAGCCTAAAAAACGCTCTTTCTTAGACCAGGCAAAACAGAATTAGTCAATGTAAGTTAGAGAAAATTGGTTTACATCAGCTTTATAAAGAAACTAAGCTTCAATAATGAAAATGTAATTCAATAAGCCAAATTCACATCCAAGAGGTCACTTGGCAATTGCTCATTCAAGTGCCTGTTTAGTTGCTTGTCTTATTATAGCTGATGAGAGCTAATCAGCAGCAATTTTAAATAATGAGAGTCAGCCTTCATTCCTTCTGATTGTTCTGGAACATGACTTGTAACAATAATTTATAATTTTGGAGAGGGTAACTTACTAACTTGCATATGTCAGCATATACAGTAATTGAAGAACATCTGTTATTTTATTTTTAGTCTCTCAACCCTTTGGGGACAATATAAGTGCAAACATTGAAATATTTGGTCAACTGTTGTATTCCTGTAATGTCAGAAGAGTTCGTCATAAATGTCAGGAATCAGGATTAGGGTCAACAATTTCAAAATTTTCCATTACTGATAACCTGAAATGGGTACAACATATTTTATCATCAAAAGTGCCTTTAGTTCTTCAAAAGTTGAAGGAAAGTTAGTATGTTTTCATCTGCACTCTTAATTACATCTTGCCTGAAGAAGAGGCCTGAGTTGCCTCAAAAGCTTGCATATTGTAATCTTTTTAGTTAGCCAATAAAAGGTGGCACTTTGCATGACTTTTCCCTACATTCTTAATGGCTAACACGGTACAAAACCCTAGTACTATCTGCACTCACCAAATTCATTAGATAAACAGTAGTGCCCAGCACATTTTTAGTTCTATGCTGAAAGTGCTACAGTGATGTTGGATGTTAAAATAGAATATTACTGAAACACATCTGCCTGCTTCTCGGTATGCAACACATCCTGCCTTAGAAAGGCATACTGTTTTATTAAAGAACTTGTAAGTCCTACACAATTGTTTTTTTCCTTCCACCATTCTGGCTACTAGCACAGAACCACTAGTCCTTGAGCAGGGGACAGTTATCATAGACACGGCAAAACACTACTCAATAGCTGATCATAACAATAACCACATACTGTATGAGTGCATTCAGTTTGCCTTTCTTATAAATGTCTTGTGCTGTATTAAATGTTTTGGATTATTTCATAACTTATTGCTTGAATTTGTCATGGTTTTGCATAGGTCCCATTACTAAATTTTGTTTTGCATTCTATGTCCACACTTTCAGGTAAAATTCCTTCCTTCCTTTTGTGAATGCCTTTTATGGGTTTTTCTAAATAAATCATTTTTTGTTAATCTGTTCTAATTTAACTACATTTTCTCCCCTTGTTTTTTCATGGTTGGGTTTTATTTAAATTTTTTGTGATCACTTCTAGTCCACAAAAAACATTAAGTTGCCATTCTAGAGGTATTGGAGGTTCAATAAATTTAGTGGTTTCACTTTATTCTTTTGATAAGTTTTTATGAAAGTTTCTTTTTAAATTCTTTCTACCAATATGACATTTTATTTATTTGTAGTCATTGTCATTGTCGTTACTAGGCTTAATGATTGGAAGTGTACATCACATGACATCACCAAACGCAATAGGATATCATGCATTGGATCAAGTATTCAAACTTTCTGGGTATTTAGATTATTTCAAAGAATTTATCATGAGACATTATATTTATGCAATTTATTGATTTTAACTCATTTTGCTCTCCTGACTTTGATTTTTAAATTTCAATTATATTTATGTTTCAATTTATATTTATGTTAATAATGCAATTAAGTGTCAAATTGGTTTGATGATGGTGGGTCAAGGCCATTAAATTACCCTACAAGTTATTGGCCTTCCAATAAAGTTTAGGTCTCATTAGATTCTTTTCTGTGTTCATCTGCTCTCTTGGCTGTATTCTTGTCTTTTGTCTTATTTAATTGGTCTTCAGGCATTTTGGCTTGTTTCAGCATTGAATATGGATTATAGAAGAGGTTTTGTTGGACTTTTTTTAGAGTTTGCTTTTGTTTATTTTTTCTTAATGGTTGGAATGTGTTTTGTATATCGTAACTTTGTTTCATTTATTTTTTTATATTACAGATTACAGTTTAACAACTCTAATAAATTCAATAATAATACTTTGGACTTTTGTGCCAGGGTTTTATTTCCTTTTTACAGTACTGCCAGTTTAGGCCTTTGGCCTGATTCTCTACAGCATTATACCACTCTAATTGATCTTTAAGAGACATGAAAAACTGAATCTCATCTTACAGTGAATATATGACTTGATAGTCATTGAAAGATATAAACACACACATGTCTACACTTCTTCATATCTGGCAGGTATTGTCTTGTACCTTACCTGTCAACACCTAGCTTAGGTAACATTAACTGCAGAACAGGAAAATGATGGGTAATGTGTGAGTAATGTAAAAGAAGCAGCCTTTTCTACCTTTGACTTAGAATTGTCCTTTTCTTTTCTCACAAATGCTTTCAGTAAATTTCCGCTTTTAGGATCTTGATATACTTAACTTCTTTAAAAGAACATTGCTCTTTTTTGGTTATTGTTTCTCCTGTCAAACATTTTGAATATTTTTACCTGACTTCCAAACATAAATTTTTTGAGCCTTACGGCTCATTTATACTTCACGCTCAGAACGCGTACGCGCCCACATCATGGCTGCCACGCGTTCCCAGCATTCATTTCACATGTCCTCTGAGCAGGTCCTCAGAAATTAACGCGACGCGTGCGCGAGTTGCAGTACCAGCAAAAGTCGGGGCGAGTGTGCTAAAAGTCGAGCGTGGCGTCAGAGACTCTGTTTACTATCTACATGTGACAGCAAGCCTCTATGGAGATCCTTCGGGGATCGATGTGCGCACTTTGCTGTTTGATGAATGGCTCAAATACAGCACTATACATTATGTTGCCGATGTGAAGTTGCAAAAAAAAAATAGGCGGCACAAAAGATGGTATGTGAAAATGTATCGTGTCATTTATATATGTCTTTTTTATTTTTTAATTTTTGCAACTTAACAACAGCAACATAATGTATAGCGTTATATTTGAGCCACTGAGAAAAAAATAAAGGACACGGTGAAAACGTGTATTTTGTGATTAAAGTGGAAATTTCGGCTTTAATCTCGAAATGTCCACTTTAACCTCGTAGTTTACTTTATCGTTAAAGCAGGCGGTCCTAAACCTCATCCCAGTTTTTAATCGCTCTGAGCTTCTTGGACCTGACAGCAGGTAAAGTAAAAAAATAAAAATAGATGGCACAAAAGATGGTATGTGAGACTTTTAAAATGTATCATGTCATTACGATCGGGAATATGCGATGCTTGAATATAAAAGCACCACGAATGCATCTGTATATCGGCATTTAGTTTCAGCAGCGGAAAGCAGCAATAGATCGCCAAACAGAACAAATTAAATGTATGATATTCCAACTCTCTGCACATTTAGAATCTTTAGATTTATACTTGATATCACTTTCATGATGAAATGCATTAAAATGTGTATGTTACATTTTACACATAATTTCGTTTAAATAATGAATACTGTTAATAAATACACACATGGGGGAATAATTATACACATGGGGGTGTCACGGTGGCGGAGCCGATAGCACTGCTGTCTCATGAGGAGTTATGTTGCTGGTATTCCACACTGTGCTCCGGTTTCCTTCCAAAGATATGCAGATTTGGGGATTTGGTGCCGCTAAAATGACGCTAGTGTATGTGTGTGCTTGTATTCACCTTGCAATGAGCTGAGGCCTCGTCAAAGGACTGTTTCTCACTCGTGCCCAATGCTTCCTGGAATGGACACATACATCCCTGGATTTATGGATTTAATCAATAAACATCTTTTTCAGAGATATTGTGGTAAGGTGTTATCGAATTTAATAGGTGTTTTAGGCAATTCACAACACAGAGAAGCCGAACATGTTCTCACAGCGTTAATATCTCGCACTGCCACCTGGTGGATTCCTCCAGATTTACATAAAGTGCAGCGCAAGTATAAACACTACAACGCTTGCGTAGCAGGAGCGTCGCTGCAGCATCGCCGTGTCGGGTGAAGTATAACTCGGCCTTACTTTTGGCACATGACCTTTACTTTCACATTAATTCCACAGCTGCTTATGATCACTTGGATCACTCTTGCCCCAACCTTATTAGATGACTCACACAGAAAAACGTGCTCTGAAAAGTGCTGGTTCACTTGCAGCTCTCTCAGCTAGTGCAAAAGGCCTACAGAGGGGTGCGTAAAACAGTTTACCCGCATCATAGGTTCACCTCAAAAACCTGAATGTGAAAATACTAGACCAAGCTATTTTCATTTCGAAATTCCTACATGTTCTTAGACTGTGGACGACTGGATTATTACAGAATTTTTACTTTAGCACTACCTTGCATTTAACTAATTATAAATTAAAAAAATATAAAACCAATAAATGAAGCAATAATACAAACACACATACAGCACAGAATTCATAACATTCCCAAATTAGTTTGTAGCAGTGCTACTATTAGTTTAAACTACATCTCCCAGCAGTCCCTGCAGGGGCTGTTGGGGTCAAAGGTGGTCAGAGGGGTTCAAAAGGAGGGCAGGTGTCCAAGGAAAAAAAAGTGTTTTTTGTTGTTGTATTTTGTGTTCCATTTACCTGTCGGACTGCCTTCTGTTGATTAAGCCATGTTTAGTCTTTGTGTCCTGGATTGTTTTGTTGTTGGGGTCTGAATCGCCTTCTGTCAACCTGTGTGGTGAGGACTGATAGTGGATTCGTTGGCTTCTCCGCAAGAAAAGGAGTGCTCCTGAACCATCCATCCACCTTCACCCTTACAGTGTCTACCGGTGGGACTGTTTTTTCATTCCCTTTCAGCGTGCAGATCTCCGGACTTACTATCATCATCTTTCATTGTATCCGGTGTGGTTTTCCATGGACATTGCTGTGTGGAGTTGTTTGTGTTTATATTTTTAATGTAATATCACTGCAGGGGTACTGGGGTGGTATTATTGTTTTCATTTATATTATTTAATTTCTTATATTTTTTAATTGTTGTTAGTTCCCACTGTGCTTTATTTTGTCTCTGTTTGTGAGTGTGGGTTGGGCCAAGGCTGGGAGCGTCCCTGGGATCTCCTCTATAAAAATAAATTGACGGTCGTGTTGCATGCCATTGGCGGCACCGAAGGAGCTTGCACAGAGGAATTATCCCTGCATTCTAGAAAAGTCTGCCTGACCCAAGAATGTTTCAGTCGGACTTTGGGCCGACAACGGAAGTACTCCCGGGATCCAGTTTATATGGAGAAGCTCTGCCTTGCCTTGAGAAGTTGAAATAGGAAGGCAGAGGACAACACTTGCAGGAGGAAGAGGAGTAAGGAGAAGCGAAAAGAAAAGGAAGAATTCACTATCCATTAAAATCCTCCATTATGTAGAAGGTACAGTATTTGGAGAAATAAAATCCATTATAACTGAAACTATTACTGCATGCATGTCAGTTGTGTCTGGGGTTTGGAGCTTGATAGTGACCCATCTTCCACTATGGTTTAAAGCAAACTATAATAACTTTTGCCCTGTAAAATGTTGATTAAATTTGGTCTGCCAGTGAAAACTGAAAAAATTTTGAATTTTAAAACACATCAGTAGTACTAGGTTGTTGTACCGTGTTAGCCATTATGAATGTAGAGAAAAGCCAAGCAAAATGACACCTTTTATTGGCTTTTCTCTACAAAACACATCAGGAAATGATGCCTGTGAACATGCACTGAAAGCACATTGTTGGAACCACTATATGACGAACCACCTGGATTATGATCCAAATGCCAATCCTGCCACCAACCACCAAGTTTTTCCTGTAAGTTGGACCACCTGTTTGCAAGTTTGGATGCAAGTCAACGTCATACCCAGGACAAAGCAATTGCAGGTTAAGGGCTTTGCTCAAGGGCCCAGGAGATGAACTGTCTAAAGTCAGATTAGTTAACCAGGAAGTCAAAATAACTATCGCCAAATCCCAAACGCAAACCAAAAATCAAAGTTATAAACAGATTGCTGTTTTCAAGACCAGTATTTAACAAAATAACATGCACGGCTCTCTTTAGTTTATTCACAATCTTAGGTGAATCTGCACAGGTGCTGTTACCTATAAAGCATTGCACTAGTGATATCACAAAGTACGATTTCCAAGTTGTGACTTGTTTTGCTATGGCAGCACCTATAAGCAAATGGTCTCATAATAAGTAGCAATACTAAAAACAATTTAATACATAAAACTGTATTGACATGCTGTAACAGTAAAATCTATGCTGTTCAAAACATTGGAGAACTTATAAAAAATGTATTCCAAGCTTAATACATTTTAAATGCACCTCAGTTGTAACAATATTCTGACAGTATTCCAAAAAGTAAGGTGACACATCCACTTACTTTAAACACATTGCTGTTAATATATTAGATCTGGGCTTATTTCAGGCTATTAGAGGATGTGACTAAAAGTCTACTGCGTATATCGCTGTAAAGTTGGAAGGATGGATTAAACTATTGCCAGAGATGTGTGCCATTTAATGGAAATAGTCTAGTATACACAGCTGATGACTCATATTTCTGCACAATAATGCCAGCCAGTTAATCGGTAGAGGTATTTGCACTAGAAGAGGAACATGTACTTTACAGCCATGTCACTTCCATCTCTTTGGTTCATGGACACTTGGATGGTCAATGACTTGCAACTGACGGTGAAATACGGGACAATGTGAAATTGTGATTACAGCACCTTGCTACTGATTCCTCTCGGGTGGAAATTAATCAGTGCCTAGACTGTAGAATCGTAGTACTGTTTGTTTTGTTTAAAAGTGTGCAAACCATGGAGTAAATGTAGAAAGTTGTGTTACCTAAATTTTGGGAATGGCACTATACTCAAGTATAATCAATTTAGAAATCCTGTTTCTAGCATAGTAACAACTTATTAGATTTAATATATTATTTTAAAAAATAAATCACTTTACTTTCTAGAAGTAAAACATTACAGTGTCATACTATTCCATCAAACAAATAACAATAACTTCACAGATGCAACCATTTACTTCAAAATCAATACAGAGAAAACAAGAAAGAAAATTTTAAATACAAAAACAAGCCAATAAAAGTCATTTAAAATAAAAATTTGACATCACAGCCAAGGTTTTGCCAACCTAATATTTCGATGTTTCAAAAGTGCAGCTGCTACTCATGACAAGAACCATGAAAAAGTACAAAGTAGATGTGAAATCCATTTGCAAGAATCTGTGCAGTCTTAAGTACCATCCTGGATGTTTAGATAATTGGAATAAATTACAGACAGTATACTGCCTATATTGATCAAAAGGCAATCTGGATTTGTTTTGGGAAAACAAGATGAAATGTAGTTGTAATAACAGTCCAGGATCAAAAACCAGTAAGTCAAATACAGCAATCCACGAAACCAGAATCATAATCAAAAGGGAAAGAGCAATAATCTATAAAATAGGAAGCTCAAACAACGAATCACCTTCAAAAAGTCTTTTGTGCCATCTGTAATCTTGGATAACCAGGATGTGCAAATGCTGATGCTTAACCATTACAACTGTGAAATCACGAGATGAGCACTTCCAGGTGTTTCACATAACGATCCTACAGACTCAAAATATCAGCACCCATGATAAAACAAAATGGTGTCAGAAAGATGGTATTTTTAAATTAGTTTAAAGTACTGTATATGTTAAATAAATGCCAGAGTGAATTCAGCAACCCAAAAAAACCTATTAGAAAAAACAATCTTGATTAAAGCACAGAATATTGAGAAAAAAAATTTAAACAGTATCATAAGAGAGAGAAATTTCTCTTTTACAGCATATACTTGGACTTTCCAGGAGTAAATGAATGTTGGAAAGCATATAAAATATGGAACATATTTCTGTCTTTCCCCTATATAGTCTGTTTTAAATAACTACTTTCCCTGTCCACAAGAAATGGCTGTCCTTTGTCATTTGGACATTAGAAAAAAGATCTGTAATCCTTATGCAGACATAAATCTTTTTATGTTCAAATATGATAGACAGATAGATAGATACTGTATTGATCCCAGCAGGAAATTTCCAGGTTACAGCAGCAGATGAAAAGGCATGCATATAACAAGAATTAAAAATTATTAGACTAGATAATATAAACATGATTAGAATTCATATTTATGATATATGCAGGTCGTCATATTCCAAACCTCTACTGTTCAACTATTTTCCAATAACATATTTGCACAGAACTTTCAGGTTCCCATCTTAATCAGTAATTTATGGACTTGTTTGTGACAGATTCACTAGTCTAGAAATGTTCATGTATGCTTATCACTTACTGGTTATTCTTGGTTCTTGAAAAATCTTCATTTACTTTACTTTATCTATTATGCGTGTCTAAGAACTTCATCTAGGATCAAAAATCAATCTAAGTAATCTACAGCTGCAGAGAGAAATAAATCCCCTATCATGTCCTGCTAATGACCCACGTTTTTAGAATGATGTATTAATTAGATTATATTGAATTTTAGGCAACTTTAAAGCTATAAATTGCCATTCACTCCTCAATAAAGAATAAAATTCTGAACTGCAGAAATTACTGTAATCAATATACTGAATACGTATGTATTTTTTTATTAAAAAAAAAAAGAGAGAGAACTGGTGTTTCACATCACATGGTGTTATAGGCAACAAATAATGAGCACGATAAAACCAAAAATTTGCATTGATTAGCTAGTAGACCCATCAAAAGAACATATTTTAGTACTGCCACAATCACACATAAGGTGGTACAAAACCAGAGGTCACAAAAGACCATTGCCGACCTACTTAAGATAAAATCTGTGCTTAAAGCATCAGTGAAAGGGCAGATTACTCTAAAATATTGTCAGGTGAATCAACCATCAGAGTGAGAATGAAATAAATGTCATCTTCTCTTTGTCCTCCTTGCCAACCTCTTCTTATTGCAGAAAGCCACAAGCTTATTTATAAAGATGTGACAAGCAACATGACAGCCACAGATCTAAGAGTATGCAGTATCTGAATAGAGATTATCAAACAATAACATTGGTGTCTCAATGTTTGATTGATATATGTAAATGACACAAGTGCTATTCCTCTGAATTGTAGTTTAATTTGATATCTTAAAAATACATTCAAACAGTTATTGACCTCAGCGAAGGCAGATGAGTTTGAAAAACAGTAGAAAACCCATGTGGCTTTTTTCTAGGGACCAACCGTGGTTTCGGAAGTGTTAAATGCAGGAAACTACTGTAAAGACTTTTTTTTACGAGCCTATTAGTACTGGTGTATGTTAGCTGTGTTTAGGTTTTTTTAAATATATATTTTCACTGCAGTTATTCTTTTATTTTATTTTTTATTAGGATTAATAGTTATCATCCAGTCTGGCAGACTTATTCTGTTGAATTACTTATTGTTGTTAAATAATTATAATTATTGCTCTATCATTTTAGATTGTTTTTCCTTTTCATGAAAATCGCTGTGTTGTTGATAGCAAATGCAACGTTGTTAAACAACTACATAGAACACTGTTTTTGAACTTAAAAAAATGCTTCATTCACACTTTAGTTCAAATAGCTTTTTCAATCATGTATAATAGAGATCTGATTTTTCACAGAACTATGATTAGCAAAAAAACACACTGAATCAAAACTTTTCAGATATTACTTACATTACTCTCATAATGGCTGTTTTTGCAACCAAACCATTCATATTACACTCATAATTTGTATCTCCTGTCCCTTGGCTGGTTGCTTTCACATTCAAAACACCAACAGTAATAAATGTGCTCAAACCAACAACTCTTCTTTCTTGGTTTTCTTCCTTGCCATCATAAGCTTAGAAATTTGCAGACGTCCTGCACTGAAATGTTGTGAAATATAGCAGCAACCAGCATCTTTCAGATTACATCTGTCTGATAAAATTGTTTTACTAATTGTGTGCAGGATTAGTCATGAGAAAAAAAAACATTTATGAGGGAAAAACAAGATAGTCACCTTTAGCTCTCATGTGAATGTAGCCTTAAAAGACACTTCTAAAGACAGGAGATTTTTTTATGTCAACTTCAGCATCCAAAAAAACATTACATGTGTGAAAAAGATAAATATAGGAAGATACAGTAATACAGGTTCTATTGTAAATGCTTTTTTTATCAGGAACGGACCACCAAATTTATCGTTATGGACTTGCGGGTGGTGCGAATTCTGCACTACATCAATGGATGAAGTCGAATCAGAAATCCATAAGGTGCTTCCCATATCCCATCAGTACTTTTTTCCCCCGCTTCTTGCTTAGACTACATTGCACAGAAGCCCTGAAACACACACAGTGACAAAAGATGAGAAGTTCTTTGCTGTATCTGCTGGAATGGGCTCTGGCTAGATGTAGGTGAAATTAATATTTTTAGGGTTGTGAAACTTGCCACATAAATGTAAAGACATTTTTGTTTGACCTAGCTTTGAGTTTACTAGGTGGGCTTGCTCTAACACCATCCTCTGAACTTTTGGCTCTCCTACAAGGACCTAGTCGTTTGAAACAGAAAGGAACTTTCTCAGGTATGTTCTGAAGTGGAATGGAAGAAAAACATATGGTGCATACCTGTAGGTTAAAGCACTTGTAATTGCAATCTAATTTGAAATGCATGCACACCATATGTGAATAGGGAAAACTGAACGTTTCTTACTGTATATCTTCCATAAAAAGTTACTTAACATCATTTTCATTGCATTGTATGTTATCAGTGCCACCAATTAGTTTGAAGGAGTCACTAAGCTTTGTACATTTTTCAAAAATTTCTTCAGGCTTTTGTTTGTTGAACAGGAATCACATGGATTCAGTGTCAGTGTTAATGAATACTTTTCCATCCATCCATTATCCAACCTGCTATAGCGTAACTCACATTGTACACTATCAGTCTGTTACGAATTAAGGCTATACTTAAAGTGAAAATTCATAAACATATATGTTGTTTGTATTAAGTTTCTCAAAATATCGCACAAATATACTTTTAATAAATTATTGTTTTGTCAAGCTGTGTTACTCCATTCAAATTTGGCAACTTTTGAGTTACACTTCAAATGGCTTTAAACAGGGGTGCCTAACTCTGATCCTGACAGGCCACAATGACTAGATTTTGCTTCCAATTAACTTCAAAGCCTTAAAATCAGGGGTGAGCAACATCTGTCCTAGTGGGCCGCAGTGGCTGTGGTTTTTGTTCCAACCTAACTATATTATGAGAAGTAATTTATTGCTGATAAAGCACCTACAGTGCATCCGGAAACTATTCACAGCACATCACTTTTTCCACATTTTGTTATGTTACAGCCTTATTCCAAAATGGATTAAATTAATTTTTTTCCTCAGAATTCTACACACAAAACCCCATAATGACAACGTGAAAAAAGTTTACTTGAGATTTTTTGCAAATTTATTAAAAATCAAAAAACTGAGAAAGCACATGTATATAAGTATTCACAGCCTTTGCCATGAAGCTCAAAATTGAGCTCAGGTGCATCCTGTTTCCCCTGATCATCCTTGAGATGTTTCTGCAGCTTAATTGGAGTCCACCTGTGGTAAATTCAGTTGATTGGACATGGCACACACCTGTCTATATAAGGTCCCACAGTTGACAGTTCATGTCAGAGCACAAACCAAGCATGAAGTCAAAGTAATTGTCTGTAGACTTCTGAGACAGGATTGTCTCGAGGCATAAATCTGGGGAAGGTTACAGAAAAATTTCTGCTGCTTTGAAGGTCCCAATGAGCACAATGGCCTTCCAGTTTCGAAACCACCAGGACTCTTCCTAGAGCTGGTCGGCCATCTAAACTGAGCGATAAGGGGAGAAGGGCCTTAGTCAGGGAGGTGACCAAGAACCCAATGGTCACTCTGTCAGAGCTCCAGAGGTCCTCTGTGGAGAGAGGAGAACCTTCCAGGACAACCATCTCTGCAGCAATCCACCAATCAGACCTGTATGGTAGAGTGGTCAGATTGAAGCCACTCCTTAGTAAAAGGCACATGGCAGCCCGCCGGGAGTTTGCCAAAAGGCACCAGAAGGACTCTCAGACCATGAGAAACAAAATTCTCTGGTCTGATGAGACAAAGATTAAACTCTTTGGTGTGAATGCCAGGCATCACGTTTGGAGGAAACCAGGCACCACTCATCACCAGGCCAATAACATCCCTACATTGAAGCATGGTGGTGGCAGTATCATGCTGTGGGGATGTTTTTCAGCGGCAGGAACTGGGAGACTAGTCAGGATGAAGGGAAAGATGACTGCAGCAATGCACAGAGACATCCTGGATGAAAACCTGCCCCAGAGCGCTCTTGACCTCAGACTGGGGCGATGGTTCATCTTTCAGCAGGACAACGACCCTAAGCATACAGCCAAGATATCAAAGGAGTGGCTTCAGGACAACTCTGTGAATGTCCTTGAGTGGCCCAGCCAGAGCCCAGACTTGAATCCGATTTAACATCTCTGGAGACATCTTAAAGTGGCTGTGCACCAACGCTTCCCATCCAACCTGATGGAGCTTGAGAGGTGCTGCAAAGAGGAATGGGCAAAACTGGCCAAGGATAGGTGTGCCAGGCTTGTGGCATCATATTCAAAAAGACTTGAGGCTGTAATTGCTGCCAAAGGTGCATCAACAAAGTATTGAGCAAAGGCTGTGAATACTTATGTACATGTGATTTCTCAGTTTTTTTATTTTTAACAATTTTGCAAAAACGTCAAGTAAACTTTTTTCACGTTGACATTATGGGGTGTTGTGTGTAGAATTCTGAGGAAAAAAATGAATTTAATCCATTTTGGAATAAGGCTGTAACATAACAAAATGTGGAAAAAGTGATGCGCTGTGAATACTTTCCGGATGCACTGTATTGCTCAAGTGACAGTTTCCTGCTTCATTTTAGTTTTCTCACTTGTAAAGATTTTGAACCCTTAATTGCTTATTTTAGTCTTAAACAGCTGCAGTCACTGTTTTTATTTGCCTGCAAACAACTAAGTAACCAGCAGTTCTCCCTCTAGCTTGTTTCCATTGACACTTGTGGGTATACATTGTGCATACTGCAAGAAATGAAATCTAAGCCAAGTGAAAAGTATCTTGACCTCAAGTCTAGTTTTCCTTATTGTAAGAATTTTCCAAAGAATGTATTTATATGGATTATTTAGCTTACTTTAAGAAATCTAGTTGGGTAAATTTTTGCTTACCCCTTCAGTAGATTTGTTTTGCTAAATACAAGAAAAACAACTCCCATTTAGAGCTTTATTTGGTCCAGTATTTGCACATATATTTTTTCTCTTTACTATTTGGTTTAATTAAGCACTCAGAAGGAAACTGAAGAGAAAGTGAAGAACTGAAAAATACTCAGCCATTTTAGGCTTCAAACCAGTTAGATAATATGGATTATGAAAGGAAATTATATGATTAGAGAACAAAAATCTACAATTTTAGAGTTAAAAAATTAACATGTTTTCTAATTAAGCAACTGCATTGGAACAATAACCTACAGCCACCATGGCCCATCAGGACCAACGTTGATCTGCCCCATTTTAAACTGAGAAAACAACTTACTGTAAATATTCTCTAGAATAGCTTTCAGAATTAAAGGGTAGAACTAAGGAGCAAAATCACTTTCTCAATAGTGAAAGTCTGTTATTGCAAAGAAAATAAGATCAATTCTAATAGAAGGTCCTTGTTACAACTTTTTCATCCCCTAGGTAGTTAAGTTTGATCATCTTCTAAGTGCTTTGCCAGCAGTTGGGAGAAAACATGAAAAGTCCATTCTGAGAACTGCATTAAACCATCTTGATGATAGTTGCAACAACTGAGGTATAAAAGGAAGGTTATTAATTAATTTTACCTCATGACCTCACTCCTTACTGGGTATTCCTTGTTGGAAGAAAATAAATGCAAGCTCCCAATCTTCATTACAAATGGTGTTTAATGGGTTTATTTACACATGTTGATACTTTCAGTGTGGGACATATGCAGTTGTGCGCATCAGTCATTGTAGCATCAGAGACCTGTTATTGTTGAATCTCACATAGTTTCTGATTCTGAGAAATTGGATACTAACTATTGGGAATTGATTAACTAATTAGGAGTCTCAAGTCGAATTCATTATGGAAATTAATCAGACTACCCTCTTTACTAGTGATGAGCGAACTCCACAGTGTTCACGCCTTGAGTTCAGAGATATCACGGCAGGGTTTGCAAATATCGGCAAACCCAGCAAAATGCATTAAGATCAAAAGGGGAAGGACTAATTGAACCAGATTTGACTGGATTATAATGGTGCAATAATCTTTAAAAGGGTTCCTTGAGGCTAGGGAAAAGTCTGCCAACTGAACTGGATGGATTACTGTGGCCAAAAAGGTGACCTGAGGTGTGCGGCAGCAGTACCAACCACAGTACCATCGTGCCTCTGTGAGATGTGCAATTATATATTTTGTCAAAACAAAGCCGAAATGCCGAAATCATAGTCAAGGCAGAAAATTCAAAGTCACATGTCCTGATTAAAGCCACTGGCTCATTCTATTTTTTGAAGGCTCCCTAAACTGTCTGTGCTGATGTTTTGCATTTTGTCTTCTATCAAAAAGATAGAAACATCTTGTAAATAGTAATACATCTTTTGTTATTATTATTATTTCATAGAGTCTCCTGTGGTTGGGGGCGGGATGTTTACAAATCAGCCTCCTTCAATGTTTGTTTATCTACATGTAATAATAATAATAATAATACATTTTATTTCCTTCTCTTATACTGATGTGGAACTCAAAGATTGACCAGCACATGTGGCAACAAGAAAAGATAACTCATTATACATGCTGCATAAGTTTCACAAAAATTAAATTTTGAGAACCTGCAATATTTACTTATTTGTTCTACCACTATCTGAGCCCCACAGAGTCTGTACTGCAAACAATCAGAATTAGATACCAGAGACAGTCCCATCCAATGTTGGCTGTCAAAGCTCCAGGAGAAGTCGCACCGACCTCACAAAGCATCATGGGGCACTGGGAAAAAAAGTTTTTCTAAACTGGCTGTATTATCAGCAAATAATTTGATGAACAAGGGCGAATGTGAATGCAGCCAATTCACTGCGAATTATACTTTGGCAAAATTTACTGATCAACACTACTCTTTACCAACTAAGCAAGGTCAAGCACTACTGCATAATCAGTTGAAGCTCTGGATGACTCAGTTCCTTTAATAATAATAATCATAATAATAATAACTCTTTAATAATTGTTCACATTTATATAGCACTTTTCTCACTACTCAAAGCACTTTTCATAGTGAGTATACCATCACTAATGTATAGCATCCATCTAGATCAGGGGTGCCCAATATGTCGATCGCGATCGACCGGTAGATCGGAAAGGTAGTGCAGGTAGATTTCGTTGCATTCAAAACAATTTTTTTTTTTAAATGTTAGTCTATCATATATCCTCCGTATAGCATTTGCCACTTGATTGACATACAGGGCCGCCAGTCTGAGATCTCTTTTCTTCTAACACACTGGTCATCCTGCACGCACGATGAGACGCGTAAGCTACTGCAAAACTCCGGCTATCTAAGTGATCTAGTTAGCCTTCCAATTTATATCGACTAAAGAAGGGATTAAAAAAAAAAATGTTGGTTATGGGCTGGATGTGGAATTGGTAGAAGATTGTTTTCTCTCACAATCTGTCACAATCGAAGTGCGTTTGTCTGATCTGTAAATCTGTCATTGCTATTCCAAAGAAGGAAAATGTGGAAAGGCACTTTCGAACTGTTCATAAAAACTACTTTCATTTGGCTGAATTCAAAAGCAAAGGCAGACACACCGAAGCATCATTCCGGGTGAGTCACTCGATCATTAAGCATAAGAAGTCCTTCCAAGATGGACAGATGGCTAGGGAGAAATTCCTGCTGAGATTTCAAGACCCTGGCCGGAGAAAAAGGAGTTTCTCCTTGTCATTAAACACGCAGAATACAAGCAACTTAATAATGATCAATGACCGCTAGACTTGGCATTTTTTTCCCAATCTGACCAACATGTTGAATGAGCTTAATTTACAGCTGCAAGGAAAAGAGAAAACCATGGTTAATATGATTAGCTCAGTTAATTCTTTCAAACGAAAAATGCAACATCTGTCCTTAAAGCTGCAGTGCCTTGATTTGGGGAAACATCCAAAACCTCACGTCAGAGCTGGAGATGCAATAGAAGGCGTGTGCGCAACTTGACAGCATACACTACACAGAGCAGATTGAAAATTGTCTGTCAGACTTTATCTGATGGAAAAAAAGTAACGATTCAAGTGTTGCCCAATGTAGCGGAGTAAGAGTAGCATTTCTTCTTCACAAATGTACTCAAGTAAAAATAAAAAGTTTGGTGCAGTAAAACTACTCTTAGAAGTACAAGTGTTTTAAAAAGTTACTCAAATAAATGGATAGATGGATGGATGTACAGATAGATAGATACTTTATTAATCCCAAGGGGAAATTCACATAATCCAGCAGCAGTATACTGATAAAAAACAATATTAAATAAAAGAGTGATAACAATGCATGTAAATGCAGACAATAACTTTGAGTAATGTCAGCATTTACTCCCCCGGGTGGAATTGAAGAGTTGCATAGTGTGGGGGAGGAACGATCTCCTCAGTCTGTCACTGAAGCTACTTCTCTGCCTGGAGATGACACTGTTCAGTGGATGCAGTGGATTCTTCATGATTGACAGGAGTTTGCTTAATGCCCATCGCTCTGCCACAGATGTTAAACTGTCCAACTTTACTCCTACAATAGAGTCTGCCTTCTTAACAAGTTTGTCCAGGCGTGAGGCGTCTTTCATCTTTATGCTGCCTCCCCAGCACACCACCGCGAAGAAGAGGGCACTCGCCACAACCGTCTGGTAGAACATCTGCAGCATCTTATTGCAGATGTTGAAGGACGCCAACCTTCTAAGAAAGTATAGTCGGCTCTGACCTTTCTTACACAGAGCATCAGTATTGGCAGTCCAGTCCAATTTGTCACCTAGCTGCACTTCCAGATATTTATAGGTCTGTACCTCTGATGATCACAGGGTCCATGAGGGGCCTGGGCCTCCTAAAATCCACTACCAGCTCCTTGGTCTTGCTGGTGTTAAGGTGTAAGTGGTTTGAGTTGCACCATTTAACAAAGTCTTTGATTAGCTTCCTGTACTCCTCCTCCTGCCCACTCCTGATGCAGCCCACAATAGCAGTGTCATCAGTGAACTTTTGCATGTGGCAGGACTCTGAGTCAGGACCGGAGAAAGTATAGTCCCCTGCGGCGCTCCTGTGTTGCTGACCACAATGTCAGACCTGCAGTTCCCAACATGCACATATTGAGGTCTGCCTGTAAGATAGTCCACGATCCATGCCACCAGGTGTGAGTCTACTCCCATCTCAGTCAGCTTGTCTCTAAGGAGCAGAGGTTGGATGGTGTTGAAGGCGCTAGAGAAGTCCAAAAACATAATTCTTACAGCACCACTGCCTCTGTCCAAGTGGGAGAGGGATCGGTGAAGCATATAGATGATGGCATCCTCCGCTCCCACCTTCTCCTGGTATGCGAACTGCAGAGGGTCGAGGGCGTGGCGGACCTGTGGCCTCAGGTGGTGAAGCAGCAGCCGCTCCATGGTCTTCATCAGATGTGACGTCAGAATAACAGGCCGGAAGTCATTCAGCTCACTAGGATGTGATAGCTTTGGGGTGATACAAGATGTTTTCCAAAGCCTTGGGATAGCTAGCCAGTTACAGACAGGGAACAATTAGGGGGCCAGAAAGACTACTCTGAGGTGGGCAATTTAGTCAGGACATTAGGATACATCCTACTAATTATGAAGGATACTCAGGTATCTTTTATGACCACAGAGAGTCAGGACCTTGGTTTTATGTCTCATCCAAAGGGCGGCACCATTTCTACTGCACAGTGTCCCCATCACTGCAACTGGGTATTGGAATCCACACACAGGGGGTTTAAGGCCTTGCCAACACCTCTTCCAGCCCAAGGTTTTCCTTGTTGGTGTCCCATCCAAGTAGTGGTCGAGCCTGAACATGCTTACATCAGTATTATTTATACCAAGGGAGTTAAGCACAGTTAACTTACAGCTGCAATGAGAAAGCACTGAAATACAGGAGTATTTGTATGACCTGGACATTTATGGTACATTTTAAGCAAGAGTAAAGCTTTGTTAATGTAAAAAATTTCTGGCTCACTACCAATGTCAAAACTGAAAAATAGCTATCATTTTGTCAGTTTTCTTTCTGTTCAAATACTGCACAACGTGCTATCATTACTTCACTAAACTGAAAGCTTTATTTTAGCTCGAAGGTTGGCTACAGATAAAGCTGTTGTTTAAAAAAAAAAAAAATAGGTGGTCTTTAATAGTTATTTTGATATTGGTGCTTCTAACTCTTTTACTAGCTGTTTAATACATTATATGGAAGTCAAATACAATTTATAATAAATGTCTTGTAATGAGTGAATGTGGAGTACAAAAAGAAATAAAAAAAACAGCATCAGCTAATGACTACAGTATTCAGCCAGCTGCTGGAATAGCCTAAGGGTAACCATATTATTGCAGAGTGAGCAGACACCATATAAACCAAAACAATGATATATTTGTAGTGTTTTTTTTCTCTTTTTCAAAAATCAAGCTAGCTTGTAGCAGCTGCTGTATTGCATATATACAGTATAAAAACAAGTTAATGATGTGACAAGACTTCAGACATAAAATAATAAAAGGTTTACTGTTCAACAAAGGGATCTTGTCTTTATTTAACAAGACAACTGCTGCATAGTGTAATAGGAGGACTTCAGTTTGCTCACCCTATTAAAAAAACAAAACAAAACAAAACACCAATTACATACAAATCTCGATCACAACTTGTGCAGCCAAAGAGTCTGGATTTTTTTTTTTAATTTAATAAGAGGTAGAAAGCATTGTAAATTGCAAAGAAATCCAAAAGCAATTTATTCAGCTGGGATAAAGAAAGTTAGCAAAACTTTGGTCTTACAGGCAATACAATGGTGGTGAACCTCTTGTAATGAATAGCAGTACATATCTGCAATAATTCATATTTTCTGGTAATAAGGTCAGCAGCAATTGAGAAATAGACATCACATGAAAAGGTGTGGAATGTGAACTCACAAAAGTCTGATTTTGATCCACCCAATTTAGAACTTGTAAAGCAGTTGATGTTCAATCTGCACTGATGTAGCATCAATAGCTGGCACTTTAGAATAATTGACAGGTATGCATATAATACAAACACAATGATGGTAGGCTACTCTTGGCTCCTTGGGAAACAAATCTCTGTTGACTATTTGTGTACACTGGAAAAAAATATTAGATGACATTTGCATAAGAACTAGTGAAAAGATTTACTTTCCAAAATATTACACACTTCATTTAATATCATTTTTTTCTATTAACCAGTACAGTATAGTATTGAACTAGTATAAGACTTGTACTGTATATAGTGTGTTCACAGATTAGTTTTGTGTTTATGCCTGTTTTTATGTTTTTGGGAGGAAGATGCAACAGAAGTAGGGTAAAAACATATGGTCAGCGCAGAGCTACTCTAATAAATAGCCATCTGCAATCTAGGGTCATGTTCTACAACTTTTAGAGGTTTGTGTTCAAGATCAAAAGACATACCTACCACTGAAGAACACATATACAGTAGCAGATTCATGTATGAATGGATAGGACCAGGCTGTCCCTTTAAAAGGATGGAAACTGAGCAGCTGAAATGCAGACCAACCCATCGATCTTCCAGATGTGCCTTATACAGTACAAGGTCTTAAGAATATCATATAATATATAAATAAATACTGTTCATAAAGTTCTTATTACATTTTGGATGCTTGGGTGTTAATATCAAGACATGATATACTTAAAGATTAGACACCTCTGCTTTGTAGATTGTTTTGTTTTTGTTTTAAATATATGCAGGCAGGTTAAAACTTACTTCTTAATTTAATTTTTTTTATACTCACTCCTTTTTGGACCAATTTGCTTAGCACAACATCTACCTAGAAATGTAGTTCACAATATTAAGAGTGTATTTCCTATAGCTTTAGCCATTAAATACTTCAATATTTTGCAACCCCATCTATCCTTATTCTCAGTCATAGATTGCTCTACCGAATGTCATGGCCAGATTTCCAAGTACACCTTAGTGGCCATATTCAAGAAATGTACCCAGACTAATAGGAAATAACTAACAGGAAATCCATTATAAGTTAGCTTGTTTACAGCTATAGGGCAAAGATCAACAGAAACTGGCTTGCACGTTACAATAATTTCCAGAATTAATATCTGCACCTAAGCCTGGACACTGTACAAAGTGGGGCACAGCAAGCAATTCAAAAATGTCATCAATGTACTTCCTATTGTGTAGCGCACCTGAGTGCCAGCTCTAAAAGTAGGTTGTGGCAGCAGAAAGGTCCTGGAGTCTTGTCCTCAGGCAAGACAAAAAAATCAATGAGAATTTGGGACCTCCGTAAGGGAGTGTGTATAGGTGTGAACAGGTTGATCTAATCCATGAAAGTCTTCAATAGAATGCAGGGAATTACTAAATTGAAAGAGCAGTATTAAGGTAAAAAAAAGAAGTGTGAATATACAACAAAATGAAACAAGCTGCCTCACTGATAGGAAAGCTTACCCAACAACGACACCATTTACATGCATGCAAAAAAAACAGGTTAAGATGAGCAACATGGTTCAGGCAAAATGCATCAATCTCCTTTGGCAAAATGCATCAATGTTATAAAAAATGCACAAAAAACCTGCGAACCTGAAAACAAGCATGGAGGTCTGTCTCTCTAACCAGAACAAAGAATGTTATTTTTAAAACTAACTTAGTTACATGATTCATTACTTACACAAAAGCACTATACTGAGGATTATAAACATTTCATAAGATTCAAAGGCTTCAATTCCCAAATACATCAAATTTATGTAAAGAGTCAATATTTACAGTGTTTACCCTTCTTTTCATAACTTCTGCAATTCATTCAGGCATGCTGGATGTCAGCTTCTGGACCAAATTCTGACTGATGGTGACCCATTTTTGCCTTTTAAGCGCTTGGAGTTGATCACAATTTGTGGGCTTCTGCTTGTCTGCCCGCTTTTTAAGAACTGACCACAGGTTCTTAATGGGATTAAGATCTGGGGAGTTTCCTGACCACAGGTCCAAACTTTCAATGTTATGTTTTCCGAGTCACTTCATTATCACTTTTGCCTTGTGACATGGTAATGCATAATGCTGGAATACACACAGATCATCACCAGATTTCACCTGGATTGTTGTGAGAAGTTGCTCTTGGAGGACATTTTCATATCATTCTTTATTAATGGCGAGTACTTGGGCAGAATTGTGAGTGGGCCCACTCCATTGGATGAGAAAGAACCCCACACATGGATTGTTTCAGGATGCTTCACTGTTGGTACGGCACAGAACTCATGGTAGCGTTAACTTTTTCCTTCTCCAGACAATCAATTTTCCAGATAGATAGATAGATACTTTATTAATTCCCAAGGGGAAATTCACATACTCCAGCAGCAGCATACTGATAAAAAATATGAATTAAATAGTGATAAAAATACAGTGCAAGTTTAAAAAATACAAGGTGGAGAGTGGAAAGCAGATATAACAGACAATATCATTGTATAATGTTAACGTTTACCCCCCCGGGTGGAACTGAAGAGTCGCATAGTGTGGGGGAGGAACGATCTCCTCAGCCTGTCAGTGGAGCAGGATAGTGACAGCAGTCTGTCACTGAAGCTGCTCCTCTGTCTGGAGATGATACTGTTCAATGGATGCAGTGGATTCTCCATGATTGACAGGAGCTTGCTCAGTGCCCGTCGCTCTGCCACAGATGTCAAACTGTCCAGCTCCGTGCCTACAATAGAGCCTGCCTTCCTCACCAGTTTGTCTAGGCGTGAGGCATCCCTCTTCTTTATGCTGCCTCCTGAGCACACCACCGCATAGAAGAGGGTGCTCACCACAACCGTCCGGTAGAACATCTGCAGCATCTTATTGCAGATGTTGAAGGATGCTAGCCTTCTAAGGAAGTATAGTCGGCTCTGTCCTCTCTTGCACAGAGCATCAGTATTGGCAGTCCTGTCCAATTTATCATCCAGCTGCACTCCCAGGTATTTATAGGTCTTCATGCTCTGCACACAGTCACCTCTGATGATCACGGGGTCCATGAGGAGCCTGGGCCTCCTAAAATCCACCACCAGCTCCTTGGTTTTGCTGGTGTTCAGTTGTAGGTGGTTTGAGTCACACCATTTAACAAAGTCTTTGATTAGGTTCCTATACTCCTCCTCCTGCCCACTCCTGATGCAGAACACAACAGCAGTGTCATCAGCGAACTTTTGTTTGTCCCAAACAGTTGGAAAGCGGAATCATACAAAAAAGTACATTTGCATCCATCTTCTGCTGTCCAATCTTTGTAGTTCCTGCAGAATCTCAGTCTGACTTTGATGTTTCTCTTGGAAAGAAGTGGCTTCTTGGCTGCCCTTCTTGACACAAGGCCATTGTCTAAACGTCTTGGCCTTACTGTGCGTGCAGATGCACTCATACCCACCTGCTGCCAATACTGAGCAAGCTCTGCATTGGTGGCAACACAATTCCGTAGCTGACTCCTCATGAGGAGATGGTCCTAGCTCTTGCTGGACATTTGTAACTGATCATTTTGTGCCAGGGCCAAAATAAGTGAAAAGGAGTTTTTGTAATAAAGTTAGCTTTATTAGCATAAAAAGTTATTTACAATTAATTAATATGTGAATTGTCACTACAAAAACTGAAGCCACAAATTTGGCACAACATTTGTCTCACTGCCAAAACTTTTGGCCATTACTATAATTGTATAATTACTTATTATAAAATGTAATGCATTACAGTTTGCTACTTTTTCATCTTTTGTATTTGAAACTGCACATTTCACTGCCCAGCATTTGTTTTTAAAATATAAGCCCATATATGAATGTTCATGAAACTAACCAGAAACATAGCCAAATGTCACAATTTTCATATAAAAATATGTTTAGTCCTTCAGGTGCTGTAAAATAACATCCATCCCCTTTTAAAATTCCCCACCTGAATCCCTGAAGATTCATGGTATAAATGCTGGCCACTAAGCTACCCAATCATACTGTTTCAGCATATCTATAGGAAACAGTTGGATTAAAACTAAACTGACACTTTATTAATACATTTATATTACCAGATTGCATGCAGTACACTCTTTTTTGCTTGGTTGTGTGATTGTGCCCTGCAAAGGAGTAGTACACCAATATGTTTGCTTCTTGCCTTACACCCAGTGCTACTGGGAGAACAATAATGCATGTATTTCAACTTCAATAAAATAAGAATTGCATTAGGTTACTTAAAAGTAATCAGACTACATAACACACGTTACTTTCAACATGCTCCCCCAATACTGCCACTGAAATTAGCACTGTACATTTAGTTCCTTAAAATAAATTAGCGATTTCTGAAATATTCAACCATGAGAAGGAATAATACAATTTCCTGAGCATTTGCCTCAGATACTTAACTTTGTAGATGTATTCACCATTCTCTACTGGGTTGCTGGGTGCGTGTGCAAAGCAAAGAAAAGACATGCCTAGGCTAACAGAGAGCAATGGGCATGCACAAACTAAAAAAATCCTTAATCGCAACCCAGTTAAGGGTTTACATGGCCATAAAAGTGGGTGACTCGTGGAGGAATCAATGTGTGTTAACTGGGTTTCTCTAACTGGAATAAGGGAATACAAAAGGGTAAACAGAGTTTTCTTTGAATAACTGGGTTATTAAAGCATATGTTAATGCCCTTAATATAGGTAAGTGAAAAAGGGGCCAAAGTTATTTGTTATTTAGCAAGTTGCACCAATTAGGGTTGCAGCAACACCTCATATGTGTATTATCGTACAGCCCAGTATGCAGCAGTATTACAGGAACATGATAACTATTAAAAGATTTTATCATTGAAAAAAATCTAGAATGTCATTTTCATGTGACACAGTAATGGCCATGCTCCTAGTTTAAGGATAAATCAAAAGCCAGAAAAAAAGTTGCTTTTTGTCCCTGTGTCAGGGGATTCCCTCTTAATAAGCTGCATGCTTATTCTGCTAACAAACTAAGGTTAAATACTTGCATGCTGCATTAGATTCAAATTGCTTAGTCTTTTATATTGGCCACTGAACTTCATAAACTGCTTAAATACTTTATTGTGCTCCCACTCTGAATGGTACTACATAAAATTAATACTGATTGATTGAAACATAACTAATTTCCAAGCCAATATTTAAAGATTATACAAATGAGACCTTATCCCTAAGGACTTGTTTTCCTTATTTGTAAGAGGCTACTTTATGACCTCTACAGTGCACTCTACTTGTGGCCATCATGTGTGGAGAATGGCTGATACTGCAGCTTGTACTTACCTACTATTTTATTTTTTTTTTTTACTTCTTGGAAAATGATTGGATCTACAGCACTACTGTACTGTAGCTACTCATTGGTAATTTAAGCTGCTGCCACTGCAACTGTTTTTTGATGAAGGGAGTCCAATGAATGATTCATTTATTTTCCTTGTGGGAGTGCGTCAAATGGAAAATGACAACAGGAGAAGCAGTAAAAGACCCTGAGGCAATAAACCTGTTAAACAAAAGCAGCCAAAACTTCTCACTGTGCAGCACTGTGCAAAAATTCCCAAACCATTATGAGTTATGAGAAAAATTAGAATGACATAGTTCTGATTTGAAGAGAAAATGTGATTTATTTCATATTATATAACTTGGCGTGATAATTAATTGTAACACGATACCACACCAAACATTTTTTAAGCTAATAATGCAGACTCTGCAACAAAAGTGGCCTGTGATCCCAAACAGGCCCAAACTGCAACAATCATTTCAAACAAGGATATGAATTACTTCAACATACACTTTTTTTAGTCATTGTGCTTACCTTAATCTGTAGCCTGGGGTAATGCCTTTGTGTTAAACTTCTATCAAAAGCATTGTCATACTCAAATTTTAGACCTACTTTTTCAGTGTCTCTTTAAATACAGCCAATCAAACTTGTAAAAGAAATTCGCAAAAGGTGGAAAAGAAAGTTTTCCGGAGTAGCAATTTTCATTTTCTGCCACTTATTTGCCATTAAGGGTTAATTTCACTTTGGGTCAGTAAAATTTACATTTTTTTATTTTAAAGTTTTGAATATATGCTGTTCTTCCATATCAATGCTCTCATGCAAACTGCAGGATGTTTTTCTAATGGGTGTACATCTGTAAGCTATCATTGTAATTTGAGTATTTTTGACTTTTCCATTTGCTTAAAAGTGTCTGATAATTCACATCTAGCCTCCATCATTAACAAAGTGTTTTTGCTGCTCATTATTCTCAAAATTCTTTGCAAACTGTAGAGACTGTAGTAAATGAAAACCCTAGAAGGGAGGTTTTCCTAAAAGGTCTGGCATTAGCAGCAATAAGATTATGGTCAAAGTTGCTTAGATTACATTTGCTGCCCATTCTATTGTTTAGTTTAATCGGCAGGGACACATAAGAAAATGCACTAAGCATGTCCTTGAAAACTGGAAAATGTGATTATGACAGTATAATATTAAAATTGATTGATATACGAATACCTATGCACTTTATCGATTTTATAAAGGGTTCATGATTATGAAGATATATCTTGGAGCTTATCTGAGCTGCACCGGACTCAGAATAACAAAATTTAGATTTTAATTTCTCACTTTTCTGGTTTTCAAAATGATCTTGTGTTTGGCTTATTTTTGTTTTAAGTGGATACTACTGTATTTTACATAACTTACCAGGAATGGGTGCATGTTTACTGTATTGTAGTTAACTGAACAAAAAAAACTACAAGTGAAAGATTTCACCGTACAGGTGTTTTGCCTTGTGCCCAACATCACGATATCCAATGCTTTTTATTGTACTTCACAAGTACCAAACCAGCTATGTCAACATCATTTATAAATTTGCACTGACTTTCTTACACTGATAAAGGCACTTGATAAAAAGTCAACCTTGAGATTTTTATACCTTGGTGTCTCTCTGACTTTGTTCTGGAAACTAAGAGGCACAGCTGTTGAGCTGAACCATAAAGAGAATTCACCAGGAGTGTTGTGATGTGAAATACTTTACATTCTAGGCTTGAATGACATATATGCAACACCAGCAACTTAAAAGAATTATAATCAATACCACTAAAGAGTAGTGCACTTCTTCTATTAGCCAGTGCATAAAACACTGACTTACAGTAGTAACACTTCAAACTGAGAACTGCTAATGTGAAAAAGCTTTCCTTTGACGTTTTTTTTTTTGACAAAACCTTTTATCTACCAAGACAGCATTCCAAGCCAGTCACTTTCATGTGCTATTAATCTTTAAGGTGAATGGCTGACACATACTGCAAGTTATCTGTGAGAAATGCCAAGTTATGTCAAGTCAAGTTGGGGAGCATGCACTGGTACAGTGTGTTGCCACACCCACTACACGGCAAAACAACTCAGGATCCTGGTTTGCAACCCCCCAGGCAGACACGCGGTCCAGTCCCACTCTTCTGAAATGACCCTCTATCTGCCGCAGCCAGGTGTTACGTGGGCGACCCCTTGGCCTGATCCAGCCACTCGAGTCCCCAACAATGAGGATCTTACGAGCCGGATCACCCTCAAGGAAACGTGCCACATGGCCGTAGTGCCTTAACTAAGGCTCCCTCACAAAGAAGGTAATGTGTCTCATTCGGGACTCCATGAGCAACCGCTCATTCGACACAAAGTCAAACCAATGGTACCCAAAGATTTTGAAGGGAGACACAGTACCAAAAGAGTCCTGTCTTTGTCTCAGGTCACAGGACAGTGTCCATGTCACATAACCATATAGCAAGACAGGAGGCACCAGGACTCTAAAGAATTGGACCTTCGTCCTTTTGCATAGATATCAGGAGCGGCACACACCCATTTCCAGCGACCTCATGACCCCCCATGCTCTCCCAATCTGTCTACTGACTTCACAGGAAGAGTCACCAGAGACCTGAATGTCACTGCCAAGGTAAGTAAACCTCTCAAACAAGGTTAACACTTTCTCTGCAAACAGACACACTGCTGATGGCTGTGCCCAAGAGGTCATTAAAGGCCTGGATCTTGGTTTTTATCCGGGACACTCGCAAGCCTAGACTCTCAGACTCCTCACTCAGTTTCTCGAGCGCCTCGATCAGAGCCTCCATTGACTCCACGAAGATCACAGCATCATCAGCAAAGTCAAGATCCGTGAATCTTTCTTCACCAACAGATGCCCCACAGCTGCTGGACCCCACAACCATGCCCAACACCCAGTCCATGCAAGCATTGAACAGAGTAGGAGCAAGAACACACCCCTGACGAACCCCAGAATCGACTGGGAAAAACACAGAGGTCCTGCTTCCACTCTGCACAGCACTCACAGTACCAGTGTCCAGGCCAGCCATGATATCTAGCAACCTCAAGGGGATCCCACAAACCCTCAGGATGTCCCACAGGGCAGTTCGATCAACTGAGTCGAAAGCTTTGCGAAAATCGACAAAGGCTGCAAAGAAACTCTGCCGATATTTGCATTTGTGCTCCATAAGAACCCTCAGTGCCAGGATGCGGTCGATGGCAGACTTCTTAGGCGTAAAACCAGACTGTCCTGGTCGCTGGTTAGGTGAGCAAGTGATCACAGATCCGTGAGAAATACCTAAACAATGAATATGTTCGGGCATGTGATATGACCTGGTTGGTGTTGGCCTTTACACTGAAAGTATGACACAGTTCTGTTAAGCACTTAAACTGCTTGTTGAATTACAAAGAATATGAGTAAAGGATTGCAGTATAGCAATACACATTAGTACAAAGCACATTAGGAGCATTTACTGTTTAATGCAGTTACATTATTAAAAAGAAAAGTTCTGAATTCATGTTACCCCTAAAATGGCACTCAACAATCCTTATAATCTTCATTCTAATATATTGTAACACATTAGCATTTGACTCTAGTACTTTACAAAATGACCTCTGTACTATACATGTGCTTTTATGTTCACAGTGCATGCTGTGTTGGTTTTCCTGAAAGCTATTTGGCATTTTATATTAATTACATTATACCATACAATGAGTATGGTGGTGTAGGGATTAGTGCTTTTTCCTGATAGTTTCAAGACTTTGGGTTCAAATCCTAGCTCAATGAATATTTGGAATTTACATTACAGCTGTAGTGTATCTGGATGTTTTTTCCACCTACTTCTTAAAGACTTGCATGTTAGGTTAAATGGTAACTTGGAGCAAGTGACTGTGTCCTATTCCAACACATTCCATACTGCCATGACTATGCTTTACAACCCCAGCAACATACAGTGCTTAGATTATGTGGTGTCAGAAACTGGATGGATAAATAATAGAACATTTATAAATGTCTGTAACACTCTAAACCTTTCAAGGTGAAATGGACTAAAATAAAGTTAATAGGACTTTTCTTAACAATATTAATGCAAAATTTACTCTGATTTTGATGATAGTTTTTCATTTTGATAACTGAATCTCTTCACATTCTCATAGTTCTATATTTGCATTACGAGATGCTACTGTTTTATGCTATTCAGTGTACAAGTACTGAATTGGCCTGTTAAATCATCCTGTAATGAATCTTCTGTTTAAACCGAAATAAGAATCATGACTGTTTTTTCACCAGGTGAAAAAAAAATCAGTATGTTTATTTTTACTCCACATACTATCTAGTAGCCCTGAAAGTTACTCAAAGCCATTTATTTGCTTAATATAAACCAAATATTGAGTAGGAGTTATTCGAAAGCAACACATAACGGTTCCAAAATGTTAAAAACAGTCTGCTTCTGGCTAGCATAAATGGCTCCCTATGAATAAAATTGCAAAGGCTTTTGGATTTTTTTTTTTCTGGAGCCCTTAGTTTTTAGTACTTCCCATTATTCAGTTGAAATGACTCGAACTTTATTTCACCTTCCGTTCATTAATGTAACTAAATAAAAGGAGAGCAGAGATCATCTTACACTGAAATGATGAATTTAAAAACATTAACTTTTACCTAACATGGCAGGATGGTGATGGCTCTCATGTGGACATTGAGCAGCTCTGCGATTCCAGCAGACCTTGTTCTTTCTTATATTTGATTAATTACTGCCTACTGCCTAAAGCAATTTTAATCAAGGTAATTCAGAAGATCTAGCCTACACATGTGGTTCAAAAACAATAAAATAAAATAATAATAAAAAAAGGTTATACAGACTAGGGGTCAGGAAGATCCAGAGAGGCAAGCTTTTTGTATCTGAATCACTTTACTTAGCTCCCAATCACCAAATCCTGTGGTAGTTTTGTTGCCAAATGAGAAGAGCACAGAGCCCATTTCCGTCTATGACAGAATCTGGATAACTAGGCTAGATTTAAAGGGATAGACCTATATTTAGACAATTCCATTCATTAAGAAAGATTTGCCTACAGAATCCTTTAAGGAGTGAATTTGGACTTAAAATCATCTAAGATATATTTTTTGTTAATGATACATGATGTTTCTCTGTTCATGTGACATTATATTTTTTCCTGTTACATTTGTAGTTGTTATATACTGCACTGAACTTATAAGTGGAAGCATGTTTCATTAGACATATGGCTATTCAGATATTAAGAACAGTCTACAGTAAGCATTATCTAAGTGGGTTTATGTTAAGTTACCCACTTTGAGGCAGTTTGGCTGTTCTTAGGTTGTATGTTTATGTTTTCATTTTATGAGCTTCATCAAATCAAATTTTTTGGATCTGACCTTGTACCTGTGTCGGTTATGTATGTTTGAGATGACTATTTTTCTCTTATGTGAATAGCTCAGTTTAACTATGTATTCCTTAGAATTTCACATCTCCGATAAACACTTTAAAAACATTCCAGGTTTTGTATTTGGTTGCTGGTTGATTAAAGCAAAATTTAGAAGTATGATAAAAAAAAAGTCGGATAATGATGGCCCATCCATCTAATGTCTAAATTTTAATTTATGAGGAAGGTTAAAGAGCGATGGAGAGATAGGGATGGAGCCTATGCTTTTAACATTAGGGCAAAGGAGAAACCATTCATGGATGGGACTCCAGTTCATTGTAGGGTTCCCTTACACACACTTCCTATCAATCACTTAAAACCAATTTCTTTGAAATGCAAGAGGAAATCCAGAGTACCTGGAGAAAAATAAAAAGCTTCAGACATTAACTGATAGATGCATGACAGAAATAAAACTGCAGTCAATCACTGTTACTCCTCTACTAACGCACAACATGGACTCAAAATGTTAAAGGAAGGAACTTAATCATAAAAACCTAATGAATCTCAACATTGTTAAAGCAAAAAAGTCACAGTAGCCTTTTCACACAAGTGCTAATAACCTAGATATACTAATAACCAGTGGTGTTTCTGGATTTAGGTGGGGCACTGCCCCACCATATCCAAGTACATGGCACTTAATTATCATAATCATAATTTTCTACTTTTTAATGTGTTCAATGCATTTTTTCATCAAGAAAAAGTTTTCCTTTTGAAACTTTTCATTGGGCCTGATGTTGCTAGACTGTTTCCATGTTATTTGGACCATGCTGTGTTCTAGTCATACCTTTGCTTATGTTTGCATATGTGCAGGCTGACCTTTCAGTTCCATCTTGGAGCTTTAACATCCCATTATTTTAAAGTAGTTGTTTTCATTAGCATGAATCATGTACTTTCAGTGTTGAGGGTCTGATGCTGAGACGACTTTTAATATTTAGTTGCTCATTGTTCATAATATTGTTCTTTAGTGGTTGTACTATATGAGTAAATATAGATCTTATTTTTTCTGTGAACTTTCTTTGCCATTGATTGGCTGATATTAGGACCATCACTGGTTCTGGTAGCCTAATACATTGCAAAATGGAATGTCTTTCCCTCATACTAGGCCAACTCTTTCCTCAATCGAACTTAAATCCCATTGCCATCACTTTAAGTGATCTTCCAAGGCTCATTCCCCTGCCTGAAAGTTCATACTGAGTACATCTGACATCACTCATGGAGAACAATCTGTGATTGCTTTCCCAAATATATGAGTTGATCCAAGATGGGATCCTACTCAAGATAACCAGCAGCAAAACACCAAGGCCAATGGAATTAAACACAGGAAAGGGTCTTGTAGGTGCTACTCTTTAAGTGTCTCTCTACTAGGTCCACAAGGCCCCACTAGAATTTTCATGTCAAAAAACACCACTGCTAAAAAAAAATATTGGATACATTTATGGGCAAACTAGATCAACCACTAATACTTTGAAAATGCTCAAAAGCCATACAATATTTACAAAGTGCAGGTCCAAATGGATACTTGTTTCAACTGTAATAAAAAAGCCTTATCACCATTAGTATTATCTATATTTCTGAAACTGAATGGAAAGCAACACATACCTAAAACACTATATCAGGCAACCTACCTATGCAATCTGCATTTTTCTCCTTTCAACTGCTGAAGTTAAAATACAGACTAAGGCTCTTTCAAATGTTATTCAGGAAGTACTCAAAAGATCAAAGTCAGATAACCATTCCAAACTTGCAATATGTTCAATGTAATAAATAATTGATCTCTTTCTAAATCCCATAAAGTTCTACTCCCTCTAGATTGCAAAAATGCATTCAAAGAATTTTGAACTGAAATATGTAATTGTCACTTTAAGTAAATGTGGTTTGGTCTCAATGTATTAAATGATTATATTCAAACCCTAAATTCTAATTAGGCACAAAAAGTAAAAAGTCAAATGTCTTCCTTCTATGATGTGGACACAATATGGATCCCCTTTATCGCCAATTCTTTTTCTTGTTGCATCTGATACAATTACCATTTGATTATACAATTAGATGGAAATCTGGGAAATTATCCTGATTATATATTTTTTTATACACTATAAAACACCCAAGATTATTACTTTTGCACGTGATAAATATAGCAGATGATTTCACCAGAATTTTGGCAAAATCTTATTTCATATGAGCATAGCAGCATTCCTATTAATTTCAAACATTTTCCCTTCACTCTCTCAACACATCATTGTACACAGATACATTTTAATTCAAATATCAATCTGGTCTTAAATCCATCGGACATTAGATGGGAGAATCATTGTCATCAAGATGAACATCCTATCTAAACTGTTACATTTCTTCCAATGCATATCTGAACTATAAATAAACCACTCATTAGAAAATTGAAAAAAGGTACAATTATACGCATTAAGAATGGGAAAAGGTTTTATTTTTTTATGATATCTAAGCAAAGTGGAGATCTGGTTTTGTATATTTCCAATTTTACCATGGGCAGCTAACAGTTATATTAAGAACACTGGAAAAAGTGGACTGCATGAAAACCCACAGCTGCAGAGCTTAAGAAGATCCTGCACTTCTTCAGTTCATATATACAGTACTTTGATTACAAACATCCTCACAATATCATAAACTGTTGTGGGAAACATCCTGTATTCTTCCAGTTCCAAAGAAAGCGGGAAGCTCGTCACCTAATAATTACAGACCAGTGGCCCTTACATCCCACATCATGAAGACCTTGAAGAAGTAGGTCATGGACTTGTTCTTACTCCAGTTTGCCTATCAGACAAAGACTGGACTGGAAAATGCAATAACATATTTGCCCCTCAAGACTGATTACTATCTGGACAAAGCTTGCAGAACTGTATTTTTTAAAATATTTCCTGTGCATTCAATACAACCCTTACCAACCCTTGTTAATTGGTAAGCTCAGAGATATGCAGGAGGATGAGCGTTTGGTGTCCTGGAAAACGTACTGTCTAGCAGACAACAATTCATGAGGCTCAAGGACCATGCCTCCTAGAAGGATGTAAGCAATGCTAGTTTTCCATAAGGAACATTCCTGCTTTCTTTTTCTCCTCACCCTGTACACCCCAGAATATAAACATAACATCAGCTCATGTCACTTGCAGAGATTCAGAGTCAGGTGGAGAACTCTGTTTCTTGGTGTAAAGAGAAATGTTAGCAACTCTATATCAGCAAAACCAAGGAACTAGTTATTGACTTATTGCACCAAACAGTGTACCTGGTCATTAATCAGAATGCAAATGTTAAAATTGCTACAAGAACTTGGGGTCCACATCAATGACACGCCTGATGAGTTTACAAATGAAAAGGGAGTGAGGACTCCCCGAAACACCCAACCCACACTCCTCCCACCCCTCCACACCAAATTTAGGAAAGTGCATTCCTCTAATTTTGATACGGACATTCTTTACATCGTCTATAACTTTGTGATGGCCAGTGCAATTTTCTATGTTATGGTGAGCTGGGCTAGTAAAATCACTTTGAGAGAAGTCCATAGAAGCAACAAGATGATTAGAAAGGCAGAATAGGTTAAAGGACACACTCCCAATCTGCTGGAGGTAGTAGCAAAGGAGAGAATTAAAACAATAATGAGTGGAATTATGAGTTGCATTATGAACAATGCTGCATATCCTTTCTCTGACATACTAACACTGAGTACTTTCATACAATGCATTATTCAGCAGAAGTGTGTCAGGAAACTCTTTTATACCAAGAGCAATTCGCCTGTATAATAAATACCCCATTTGTAACTGCTCTTTTATCTATAACCAAAACAGACATTTGATTATTTTTGTAAATCTTGTGTGTACTTGAAAGGGTTATTGTTGTTGCTTGTTATAATATGTCATGAGCTTCTGTAAAAGTTTCCCCTTGGAACAATTAAAGTACTATCGATATATAATCTGTAAAATCTGGTGCTTCAACCATAACTGACAATATTTCATTAATACAGTTGAAATAATCTGAATAGGTTCTATTTCTGAGGAATCAAGAACTTTATATACTTGTATAAAATACAGTATTTACATCTTAAAAACTGTGCTTTGTATGGACATCATCTCACATAAGACTTTCCTCATTGCATGTAGGAACCTCAAGATTTTACTGTAAGCAATTTATTTTACTTCCCCAGACTTCCCCCATTGTCAGCTGCAGACACTTGACTATACTTTTTTAATTTGAATTTTTCATAGCTGCAAGTTAATTCCAATTCTAATAGATTATATATGCATAGAATTATCATATACTTCGAAGATTTGCAATCACTGTTAAACTATACCTTTTTCTGTGATGGTATTTTGCGCCATCATCACCACCGGATTAAAGAAACTGCCTGTGACATTGAAGTTTCTGCTTTCATTCCATCCATCAATGAAACCCACTGTAACAAATCTTCTAGGACAAAGCTTAAAAAGCAATAAGGGACTACTTAAGTATATTTATGTTGGGTGAAATCACCAGTGCAGGCTGGATGGTCTTTTGGACTTGGAACACCTGCATATTTTATTTTCTTCTCCAACTTCTTGCCCCTCAAGTTTTGTTTGTTTTTTTTTCTGTTCTCCATGGCCATCTGACCATAGGATTGGAGTCATTATTAGGAACATGAAAACTAATCTATAAATAAGAAATCTTTTTTTCTATTGTATGAATATCTGTGTTAAGCAAGTGCATATTTATTTACTCTCATTTATTATTTTTGGTATGTAATTTACTCACTTATTCTTATCTATTTCTATGTTTTTCTTTTCTTGCAACCTTTTCTTTGACATTTTCCAAAGCACTTTCAGCTACATTCATTGGATAAAACTGTTTTAAAGAAATATATTGTTGTTGTACAGTACAAATACTGAAGAATAAAGTACTGGATATCCAAGTGACACCAGTACTTTTATTAAAATACACCTTTATGCAATATGGGACTGCATGGAAACCGGACCCTCCAATAAAATTTTCAGCTAATGAGTATATGCATATTAGATTAATTACTTTAGGTCAGAATTGTACATCACACACACCTCCCTCCTGATTTAAACTGTTTAAAATCTAGGTGAATGCTGCTTAAATCCCTCTGGGTAATAATTTTTATTTTCTTATCTAACAATAGATCCCACTACCACTAGAAGCAGAGTGGACGCCAGTCCATTGCAAGCGGGCAAATATCCCCTCACTAACCTAGGTACAATTTTAACTTGTCCACTGCTGCACCAAAAATGACTTTGGGATAGAGAAAAACATTTGAATTCAACTCCAACCAAACCTGTATTAAGGCAGGCAACCTCTGTCAAATAGAAAAACATAATTTAAATGAGTTCAGTGAATAATTTTAAATAAACTATTCAATTTGTAGTCTCATAGGTTTCTAATCCGTACTTTACATTGCTTTACAAAGGGTAAGATGGTAGTCCTGACTGTGAAAGGCATTATATAAAATAATGGAGTTGTATTTTCCACATTGATCAAAATAATTTCAGCACTTTTTATTCCTCACCTATTTCTTGCTTCATTGAGTTTTACACCATCATCATCATTACAGGCAGCAGTTTAATTCTGGCTGACCCGATAACCCCTTCATCTGCACTTGTTAATGTAGGGCAGTCTGTGGACTGTTGAATATTAACATTACTGTCATCTATTTAATTGTGTGAGCTGAAACAGATGTGAGGTTTGATTAAGAAATGAGTCTGCTATGAAGCCATCTGGTCAATGTAGCAATTCCTATCAGTTCAGTATGTCAGATTATGTTCATTGTTAACCTAAATTTCAATACTATTTTCATTTAGCTACTTGTCAACATATTGTAAAACATGATCGCCTGGAAGGTGATACATTTACATATCTTCAGGTATGCCATTTCATACAGGAGACTTAAGCTATTATTGTATGAGTATGACTTACGTAAAAATGAATTTGACATCTTTATGTATTCTATTGCAAATTATAAGAAGACAGCATGAAAATTTCATTCTCAGCAGGAAACATGAAAGAATGCATTCCCTTTCAGCATGAAAACTATAAGCATCAGCAGGTAACCTTGGAAAACACAACTCATTATCTGATAAACCTGTACTGATAAAATGTATCTGTACCTTACTAATCAGGATGGTCTGCTGAAAGTTAGCCTTGTCTTGTTATACATTGAGTGTCAACACAGTAATCTGAGTGCATACACAAGCAAACCCATATATGTCTATATCTATAAAGTTAAATCTGTCTGTTTGTTGTTTAGGCATATAGTAGCTTTGTTATCAAACCAAATACTTAAAAATGTAATACACAACTATTTCCCACCATAAATCAACTTTTTTGCTGCCTTTAATATAGATTTGACCTTGAGCAAATGGAGAAAAGATAGTGTGGTTCATTGACAGAGAAATTGATCTGCAGGCCACCAAACTTGCCCCTGAACTAAGAAACCCAAGTTTTATTCCCAACCATTAAATGTAACTTGTTTTCTCCTCATTATTTCTGTCATGGCACTAAACCAACCCATTGTTGTTTATGTTAATTTAGGGTTGCCAGTGTTCTCTATCACCTCCACCACATCATCATCACAACATGCTTCCACTGTTTCACTGTTGTATCTGTAATGGCATATGTCAGCTTTTTTTCACATGAAACTTTCAGGTGTGACAAGGGCAAGATTTTAGTGAATGGTTGCCTTGCCACTTAAATCTTATAACAAATTGACATCACTGACGGTATGTATGGGCCCATATTGCCTTTAAAATTACGAATTGCAAATTGGGGTTCTTAAGTAAGATGAATACACACACTTAAAAAAGTAATAGTAATGTACTAATTTCTACATGTTTGAAGTTAATAATAGAAAAAAGTCGGATAATATACAATATATTAGGTAGTATTTATACTGTACTTTATATACAGTATGTTTTATATAGAAATACACACATACATACATATACATACATACATACATATATATATATTGTCACGCACGCGCGAGTAGGAGGCCGCGGATTGATTCGATAGCACCTGGGAAACCATTCGCCGCCAGGGAATGGCGGGGTATTAACTTTCTCCCTCTGCTTCCTCATAGAAAGAAAGACCTTCCTGCACCATAGGCCTGGATTGACCGCAGTGCGATACTTCCGCCCTTCCTCCGCCATCTTGCCCTGACGTCATCCTTCCCATCCTCCCTTGCGGTCCTTCCCGCATCCCTCCACTTCCGCTCCTCCCCAATAAAATGGCGCGACGCCAGGAGTCGGCGCGCGCATATGAACTGTTTGTTTATAATTTTGACCAGTTTTTGTTGTATTTACAATATACGGGGCGGAAAACCCCAACCCTTGCTACTGTCTCCTCGGTCCTTTACAAGTGGCGTAGTCGGCAGGATAGAGAGATCCCGGAATGACGGAGGGACAGGACCTCAACACGGTGCTGCAGGATGAATGACCAGCTCCAGGCGCTGCAGCTGCGCAAGCCGCCACCACCGGGAGCTGGAGGCCACGAAGGCCGGTTAGTGGAAGCCCAACGGGCGAGACCAGACCCGCCCAGGCAGCCGCCTCTCCTTGGTCCGATGGGCCCTTCGGAGGACGTCGATGCGTACCTGGGCATGTTTGAGAGGACGGCCACCCGGAACGAGTGGCAGCGGTCCGAGTGGGCGTCCATCCTGGCGCCATACCTGAAGGGACCAGCTGGCCTATTATGACCTCCCTGAAGAGGAGACCGCTAATTACGACCTCCTCAAGACCGAAATACTGGCCCGCTACGGCATTAGCCGGGCCAGCAGGCGGCGAATGGCGGAACTGGGTCTTTGACCCGAAAAGCCGCTTCGCGCCCAGGCGTTGAGTTCTGGGGCAAGATGGGCCGCTGGCTACGGCCAGAGAGCCCGACGGGCGGAAAGTGGTCGGCGGGTGGCCTGTGAAGGCCTGGTCAATCGCGATGCCCAGTTCCCTCGCCCAGCAGGTCCGGGACACGCCTATCAGAACATGTCGGGCCTCCTCGGCGTCCTGGAGCGTCAGTTGGCGTTCCTCCGACTTGGGGGTCAGAAAAGCCTGCTCGCGGGAACCGCAGGGACGGGCGGCCACCCCGAGCCCCTCGACGCGCTGCAGAAGCGCCAGCCAGAGCCAGAGAGAGGCCGGGTCCGCCGCGCTGTTTCAAGTGTGGCGAGACCGTCACCTGCTGCCAAACTGCCCCATCACATCGCCCCGGAGCCTATGGACTGCAGCTGGACATCATCGGAGAGGTATTGTACCCGCCGCATCCCTTGGCGAGTCGAATCACGGGAGTGGTGTTGCTAAATGGGCACGCCGTGGTGGCTTTGTTTGATTCCGCAGCAACATTACCATTGTTGCTCGCCGCTTTGTCTTACCGCAACAGTGGTTAAAACAGCATTTGTTGGTCACCTGTGTGCATGGGGGACTAGGTCATATCGTTCCGCCACTGCTATGTCACCTGGAAGGGGAACCAATCCAAATGACGGTCGCTGTGTTACCTGACCCCCTTCCCAGTGATTTGGGACAAGACTGGTCTAAAAGAATCAGCGGTAAGCCATTCGCCGCTCCCGGGGCCTCGTTGGATCTTGTTATGAGGGGAAAAGGCACCCCTCCCGCGGCCTCCACGCCGTGCACAAGGGCAGGCCCTATGGGCGCTGGTGTCTCGGGGGACCTTTCCGTGGCTACGGACCTTGACCCGGAAGATTCCGCCGGAGAAGGGACTAGCCAGGAACTCTTCCCGGCCCAGGCCCCAAGACCCTCTCGGCGCCTGGACCATCAATTTCGGTCCACGCCGCCTCCTTTAAGAGGGAGCAGTGGAATGATGACTCCCTGCGCTTTGCCCGAATGCGTCGTTCTGCCTAACAGCTCAACAGCGGACGGATCCACACCGGGAACCCTTCTTTGTCCTTGAGAATGATCTGTTGTACCGAGTGGCTACCCATGAGGGCGAGGTGCGGAAGTTGTTGCTAATTCCGCGTACCTTCCGGCGGGAGATATGCGAGTTGGCACATGCTCACCTCCTAGGCGCCCACCTCGGGGCCGAAAAAACACTGGAGAGGATTAAGCTCCGCTTTTACTGGCCTGGGATCAATGAGGAGGTCCGGCGGTTCTGTCAATCCTGTCCGGAGTGCCAGACCCGCCAGATTCCTAGGAGGGACCGTGCTCCTCTAGTCCCTATTCCCTCGTGGACATCCCCTTTGAAAGGATAGGGGTCGATTTGGTGGGACCCCTGGAGCCCTCAACCCGTGGCCACAAGTATATCCTAGTCATGGTGGACTATGCCACCCGGTACCCAGAGGCGGGTCCCCTGCGCGCCGCCAATACTAAAAACATCGCACGGGAACTGGTTAATTTGTTTTCGCGTGGGCATACCCAAGGAGGTCCTCACGGACCAGGGTACGCCCTTCACTTCGGATACGTTCAAGGAGGTAGCCAAATTACTGCAGATAAAGCACCTGAAAGCGTCAGTCTATCACCCGCAAACTGACGGGTTGGTGAACGTTTAATCAGACGCTAAAGCAGATGCTCCGCAAGGTAGTCAGCCCGGACGGCAGGAACTGGGACCAGCTCCTCCCGCCGTGCTTTTGCCTACCGGGAGGTACCCCAGGCCTCTACAGGCTTCTCCCCTTTGAATTACTATACGGGCGACAACCCGGGAATCCTCGACATCCTAAAAGAAGGCTGGGAGGCGAGGCTCTTCCCTCCTCTAACATTTTGAGACGCGAGCGCAACTGCGCGACCGACTCACAAAGATCAGGCCCCTCCTAAAAGAGCACGTGACTCGTGCGCAAGCAGCGCAGGCCGGTGTTACAACCGCAACTCCGTCCTCAGGGAGTTCCGCCCGGGGACCGAAGTTATGGTGCTCGTCCCGACCTCCCACTCGAAGCTGCTCGCTCACTGGCAAGGGCCTTACGAGGTTAAGGAGAGAAAAGGACTCGTCGACTATTTGGTGAAACAGCCCAATCGTCGACCGAGTGAGAGGATCTATCATGTCAACCTGTTAAAGCCCTGGAGATAGAGAGGAGCTCCCAGCTCCCGTAGGTCACTCTCCCTTTCGCAAGCACAACTGCCCTTAACCTCGGCGAAGAGCTGACCCCAAGCAGCGGCAGGAGTTAGCCCAAACACTCCGAGCCATCCCGAGGTAGTGAGCGAGTCACCCGGCCGGACGCGCTGATTGAGCGCGATATAGTCACGGAGCCCGGGTAATCGTCCGGAGAGGCCCTACCGACTCCCGGAGGCAAAACGCGCAGAGGTCGAACTGGAGGTGAAACGTATGTTGGACATGGACATAATTGAAGAGAGCCATAGTCCCTGGTCCAGCCCTATTGTCCTCGTCTCCAAGCCAGGCGGCTCCTGGAGGTTCTGTAATGACTTTAGGCGTCTGAATCAGATCTCCAAGTTCGATGCCTACCCCATGCCCCGCATTGGCGACCTCCTTGGCGGCTGGAGTACGGCTCGTATCTGACTACCCTTGACATGACAAAAGGGTATTGGCAAATTCCTTTAACGGCATCCGCAAAGGAGAAAACGGCCTTTAGCACCCCTAGCGGGCACTGGCAGTACAAGGTCCTCCCATTTGGGCTGCACGGGGCCCCGGCGACCTTCCAACGTCTGGTAGATAGAGTGCTGAAGCCCCACCAGTCCTATAGCGCCGCCTACCTGGATGACGTTGTCATCTATTCCGGCACCTGGGAGGAGCATCTACTGCAGGTCGCAGCTGTCCTCCGAACACTGGCTAAAGCCGGCCTCCGCATAAACCCCGGAAGTGTTTTTGGATTAAAGGAGGCCAAATATTTAGGCTACCTCGTGGGACAAGGACAGGTGCGCCACAGAGCTCCAAAGTTAAAGACATCTTAGAATGGCCCGTCCAGTACCAAGAAACAGGTGCAGGCTTTCTTGGGGCTTGCGGGTTACTACCGCCGGTTTGTTCCCGTTTCTCGAAGAGCAGCACCCTTGACTGACCTGACAAAAGGCTCCCTATACGTGGTGTGGACCGACAAAGCAGAACACGCGTTCAGTGACCTAAAGAAGGCCCTAACGTCGGCACCTGTGTTACGGACGCCCGATTTTGGGCTCCGTTTATTCTCCAGACCGGCGCCGGACACAGGCCTGGGTGCCGTGCTGAGCCAAAGCGTCGATGGTGTCGAGCACCCTGTGATGTACCTTAGCCGGAAACTGATGGACCGGGAGACCCGTACGCGGCAGTGGAGAGGGAGGCCTTGGCCATTAAGTGGGCAGTGACCCACCTCCGTTACTACCTGCTGGGTCGCGAATTCGCTCTGGTGACTGATCACGCTGCACTTCAGTGGATGTCCCTACACAAAGAGTCGAATCCGCGGGTCACCAGGTGGTTCCTGGACTTACAGCCGTATAAGTTCACTGTCACTTATCGGCGGGCACCCTTCAGGCCAATGCCGATGCCCTCTCTCGTATTCACGACCTCTCGGTTAGGTCCGCCCGACCTGACGGTCCTGGGCTAAGGGGGATCGTGTCACGCACGCAGTAGGAGGAGGCGGATTGATTCGATAGCACCTGGGAAACCATTCGCCGCCAGGGAATGGTGGGGTATTAACTTTCTCCCTCTGCTTCCTCATAGAAAGAAAGACCTTCCTGCACCATAGGCCTGGATTGACCGCAGTGCGATACTTCCGCCCTTCCTCCGCCATCTTGCCCTGACGTCATCCTTCCCATCCTCCCTTGCGGTCCTTCCCGGCATCCCTCCACTTATGAACTGTTTGTTTATAATTTTTGACCAGTTTTTTGTTGTAATTTACAATATACGGGGCCGGAAAACCCCAACCCTTGCTACTGTCTCCTCGGTCCTTTACAATATATACATACATATACATACATACATACATATATACATACATATACATACATACATATATATACATACATATATATACACATACATACATACATATATATACATACACATACATACATATATATATATATACATATATATACACATACATACATACATATATATATATACACACATACATACATACATATATATATATATCCATATATATACACACATACATACATACATATATATATATCCATATATATACACACATACATACATACATATATATATATATATATATACACATATATATATATATATATATATATATATATATATATATATTGTCACGCGTGAATAGGAGACCGTGGACGGACTTTAACACGCTTCAGAAGGCGTTAAGCGCAGGGAGTGGCGGGGTACTAACCTTTCTCCTTTGCTTTCTTCCAGGAAAAAAGACGCTCCGCCACCATAAGCCTCATTCCCGCAGTACGTTACTTCCGCCCTTCCTCCGCCATCTTTCTTGTAGTCATCAGTCCCATCCTCTCTTACGGTTCCTTCCCAGCATTCCTCCACTTCCGGCTCCTCCCTTATAAAATGGCCGCCGACGCCTTGTATGGCGTCGCGCATATGAACTGTTTTGTTTATATCTTTTGACCAGATTTGCAGTGTGGATTTGTCTGCAATATACGGGGCCGGAAACCCCAAACCTTTATGTTGTCTCTTTTACAATATATATATACACACACATATACATACATATATATATATATATATATATATACATATATATACATACTGTATATACACATTATATATATATATATATATATATATATATATATATATATATATATATATATATATATATATATACATACACATATAGCGCCTGACTCGACACAGATTGGACATGGGAGGCATGTGTAAAATAAAAGGATTTTTATTATTCTTCAGCTGGAGGGTACGTCTTCCCCGTACTCCCCCCAGCCAAAACACAGTCCCAAACACCAGTACAGCACAAGCACAAATACTCTTCTCTTCCCTGGCACCACCACTCCTCCCTCGCAACCTTGTCCTCCTCCACCCGACTCTGGCCGATGAGTGGTGGTGGCTGGTTCCCTTTTATAGGTCACCTGGAAGTGCTCCAGGTGTTTGATCAACAAGATCCGGCAGCACTTCCAGCTGTGATGAAGCTGTTGCCCACACGGGCTCAGGAGTCCCAAACACAGCACCCCCTGGCGGTACCTGCGGGACCCAACAGGGCTGCCCCCAACTCCAATTCCCAGGGAGCCCTATGGGAAACCGAGGCACTACACCAGCCCAGGGGGGCGGCCATCTAGCGTCCAGGGGGAGGTATTGCACTGTCCAGGGCTGCTCCCCCTGAATACAGTATGCAGGGGTGTCCTGGCTGGGGTATATATATATATGTGTGTATATATATATATATATATATATATATGTGTATATATATACATATATATGTATATGTATATATATATATACACATATATATATATACATATATATATACATATATATATATATATACACATACATACACATATATATATACACATACATACACATACTTATATATATATATACACATATACACACATATATATATATATACATATACATACATATATATATATATACATATATATATATATATATATATATATACATATACATATATATATATATATACACATATACATATATATATACACATATACATATATATATACACATATACATACATATCTATACTAATAAAAGGCAAAGCCCTCACTCACTCACTCACTGACTCGTCACTAATTCTCCAACTTCCCGTGTGGGTGGAAGGCTGAAATTTGGCAGGTTCATTCCTTACAACTTCCTTACAAAAGTTGGGCAGGTTTTATATCGAAATTCTACGCGTAATGGTCATAACTGTAAGCAGTTTTTCTCCATTTACTGTAATGGAGATGAGCTTCAACGCCGTGGGGGCAGAGTTTCGTGTGACATCATCACGCCTCCCACGTAATCACGCAGTACATAGAAAACCAGGAAGACCTCAAAAAAGCGCTGAAGAAAACATGCATTATGTAATTGAGAAGGCAGCGAAACAATAAGAAGCGAGCGAGTGACATATACAACCATATTCATGAGTTCTGCTACTTCGGAAACAAAGCACGATGTAAACCTACACTTTAAATTAAGTTCATAGACAGGCTGCGCTGGCGTTTGTAATTTAGTGCCTGCCCATATAAGGCCGTCCGTCAGCGGCAATCCAATAGCAAACTGCCACGGGTAAATATTCACGGGTGAAGGACTGTGCTTATGGAGAGGAAGATGAGATGGTCAGGGTGGTGTTTGACACAAACTCAGCGAAACTGCGAGAGAAAGTTTTAAGTGCCAGGACTAAGGTAACATTAAATACAGCCATGGACATAGCAGGAGATGGCACCAGCAGAGCTGGGAACCTTCGATGCATGTACACCGAGTGGCTCACGTGAACTGACGCAGTGCACAGATAAAAGGCAACAGTTCCAAAGAGCCTGAACAAAAACTGAATTACACAATTGAAAAGGCAGCAAAAAATATGAAACGTCTCATACATACAAGCATATTCATAAATCCAACTACTGCGGAAACAAAGCACACGTTGGAAAAGTCAATGTCCCGCTAAAGGAAGACAGTGTAAAAAAAACCCGTGCATGCAGTGTGTCAGGTCTCAGATAAAGAAGAAGAGGAGCTGTTTATTGATGCAGTAAGAAACGAATCGATGAATGAAACCTGTTATCTTTACAACGATTGACAAACACGGAATGTAACTTGAACACAACACATCCTACAAATACTGAACCTGATTGAAAGAAATAATGATAATCAAATCCTTGATGACAGCAACACTCAGTAACACTCACAAAACAAATACTGTATATTGACAGTCATGTTACGTTATTTTTAAAATGTTCCCTTTTCTTTTCTAGCTTTTTAACACACTACTTCTCGCTGACATACGCGGGTATATATATATGTATATATATATAACCCGATCTACATACTCGAATAATGGATACTTTATTCGCCATCAATGATTGTTTTGGTAAAGCCATACTCAGTGTATTCATTAGATGAACGGTTAAAAAGTAAGGGCGAGGGGAGGATGACTTATTGAGGCATGCAGGCTGTAGTGCGCGTCAACTCTATCTGAATTTGCGATCACATTTGAAAAAACATATCTTTTCAAGTTCTATTTAGTCCATATGTGTCAAACTCAAGGGCCGCGGGCCACATCCGACCCGGCGTGTAATTATATCCGGCCCGCAAGATCATTTTATATACTGTATTATTGTTATTAAAGCCCGGGTATATGAAGCGCTGGTAACACAATAAACTACAGATCCCATAATGCAGCGCTTCAGCTGCCTTGCCGAACACTTACCGCGTTAATCAAGTCTACCTTATGATGCTGCAAGTTATTGCGAAGCTAGCTCACACGATGCTGAAGAGAAAAGTTGATTCTGAAAATAGAGCCTTTAAAAACAGATGGGAGGCTGAGTATATGTTTACTGAACCCGTGTGTCTCATTTGTGGAGCTAATGTGGCTGTAATTACAGAATTTAATCTAAGACGGCACTATGAGACAAAACATCAGGTTAACCTGAATGCAATGCAGAAGATAAAGAAAGCAGCATAATTAAATAAGAATCTGACACTTCAGCGGACGTTTTAACCCGTGCACAATCACAAAGTGATTTCAAGTGAAGCTGCTTTTATGGGAGACACAAATGCACCAGTGCACCTTGCCTCACTTTCTCTGTTTTCATAAATATAAATATAAACACAGTGGAACCTCAGTTCACGGCCATAATTAATACCAAAACCTTGGCCGTAAACCGATTTGGTCGTGAACTGAAGTAATTTCCACCATAGGATTGTATGTAAATACAATTGATCCGTTCCAGGCCTTACAAACTGTATGTAAATATATTTTTTTAATGATTTTTAAGCACAAATATAGTTAATTATACCATAGAATGCACAGTGTAATAGTAAACTAAATGTAAAAACATTAAATAACACTGAGAAAAACTTGAACAACAGAGAGAACACTGCCAGAGTTCATGCTATAGCGTTACGAACTGCTCGCTAAAAACACTTTTTTTTTTTAATGAGTTTTAAGCAAAGGGAAAAAATGAACATTTGAAAAATCCGTAATTTAATAAACCACTAAGAAATGTAACATTGCAGAAATGCACGCTACAAACCGATTGCTGTAAACAGAAGTGAAGTGGAGGTTAAAATCCAATAGAAAAAGTCTTCATTAAATACAATGAGGTTAAAACAATGCTCGGATCTGTCTCTTTAAAAACAAGCCTGGTGCATTCTTTAACTGCCTTCTCGGCCTTATGCGTCCAGCAGTCTCTCTCTCTCGTGTGTGTGTCTCTCACTCTCTCTCTCTCTCTCGCTGCACAGGAAATGCACAGGGAGAGACTGAACACATGCGGAAATTATTGGCGCACGCACAAACTGAAAGGGAAACTGGCTTGTTCGTATACCGAGTCTGTGGTCATGTACAGATGCAAAAGTTTTGTGAACTTTTTGGTCATAAACCGATCTGTATGTGTTCCAAGATGTTCGTGAACCGAGGCTCCATTGTACACATATACATACAGTTCATCTGGAAAGTATTCACAGCACATCACTTTTTCCACATTTTGTTATGTTACAGCCTTATTCCAAAATGGATTAAATTAATTTTTTCCTCAGAATTCTACACACAACACCCCATAATGACAACGTGAAGAAAGCAAAAACCTCAAGTAAACTTTTTTCACGTTGTCATTATGGGGTGTTGTGTGTAGAATTCTGAGGAAAAAATTAATTTAATCCATTTTGGAATAAGGCTGTAACATAACAAAATGTGAAAAAAGTGATGTGCTCTGAATACTTCTGGAAGCAATGTATATATACACTGTATATATATATATATACACACACACATATATATATATGACCAAAATGGGGTGGCCCAGACACAAGTGCACATATAAAGTTAAGGGTTCAAATCAAGTGAAATTTTATTATATAAAAGTACCTTTCACAGTTCCTTCCTTCCAGCACATGAGTAACCACAATAACTAATTTTATCCACTCTCCTCCAGGCAAGCCTGGGTGGGACAGCATGGTTTCCATTATACCAGACCCGGGAGTACTTCTGGTGCTGCCACACTGCACATGGAAAGTACTTCTGGGTCAGGCAGTGACCTCACAAAGTAGGGACAGCCATTCCTTGCAGTTCCCCCTCATGGCACCCATGGAACATCATAAGACTGCCCCACAGGACAACTCCCAGTATGTCCTGCAGTTGAGGATCTGGGTACACCACCCCAGGAATGCTGCTACACAGCGCACCAGATGTGCATGCAGTTTTGGTATAGTAAACCCCCCTGGCACCAACTTGAAACTGAATATGCACTCCTCTGCCTTCCTAGTCAGGTGAGGGAACTTGTATAAGTGTTATTTGTGTGTATATGAAAATCTGTTTCTATCATCTCCCATGGTTCAAAAGTACATTTACTCAAAACTGGCACAGAAGGAAGAGATGTCCAGTACGAATCCATGAATCCTTTAAAAAAAACAGTCCTCAGTGATGGCATTTAATATTCCTGTTTGCCTAAATAAATGATTTTTAACTAAAAGCAATATTTGAATAGTAAACCCCCCTGGCACCAACTTGAAACTGAATATGCACTCCTCTGCCTTCCTAGTCAGGTGAGGGAACTTGTATAAGTGTTATTTGTGTGTATATGAAAATCTGTTCCTATCATCTCCCATGGTTCAAAAGTACATTTACTCAAAACTGGCACAGAAGGAAGAGATGTCCAGTACGAATCCATGAATCCTTTAAAAAAAAACAGTCCTCAGTGATGGCATTTAATATTCCTGTTTGCCTAAATAAATGATTTTTAACTAAAAGCAATATTTGAACGTAGTAAGACAGTAGCCTTATTCTGGGAATATAGATCTGCTAAATAGTATAAGCATAGGTGCACCATGATCCCTTACACTTTCAATACTGTGAGGGGCTACATAGAGCATTCCTATAAGAGTTCAATGTTAAATGATACAATAACTGTCAGAATCTCAGAGTAACTGCTAACCTTTCAGGACATCCTAATTTTGACTGACAAATAACTTCCAGGATTGGTCAGAGGGCAGGAAAACAGAGGGCAGCCAATGCAGCATTTAGGGGACAGTCAGCAGGCCCTATGATGTGTGAAGCTACAAGAAATGGGGATCCAGATCACGGTATTAATGCTGTTCTCTCCTTTTCATCTACAGAAAGATGCCTGAGTAAAAAGCCCGTACCTCAACAAATGTATTGATCTCCACCACTTTCTGCACCGCAAAAAAAAAATGCTCCATTCCGGTCAATGGGATCACCTCACTTCCGGTCCTGTCCTGATGACTTCAGTTACGTCTCTTTGCTTCTGACATCATCTGCAGCTCCCTCCATCTTCATCATATCTGGTATTTTGATTTGTCCCTCTATAAAATGCCTCTTGACCCCAGTGTTTTTTGTCAAATGTATTAAATCTTTTGTGGTGATTCTGACATTGTTGCTAACTACTGGAACCTATAACCAGTATAGGGGGAGGCTCCCCAACTCTTAATCTGTGTCATTTGCTTTATTTATCGCAGCATTTACTTCTAGAGAAAAAAGACCTTTTTCCATTTTTGTCTGGTCTGCTGGTATTGCGATGGGAAGATTACTGGAAATGCTAGAACACCAATTACAGTATTTTCTATATTTAAAACACATGATTAAACCACATGATTCATCAGCAGCTTCAAAATTTACAAACATTCTAAGCAACCAGTCAGTTTGTAGTGCTTACTACAAAAGTGAGGATAATGTAAATAGCAAGGTGGAAAATTTTAATATTAAAGTGAGAGCTGCTGCTGACATACAGTAGTTGCATCTGAAAAGATAGTTAAAAAATCTTCTAGCACTATTATACCATGGGAGACTCAAAGAGTGTCTGATCAAAAGAGAACATGCTGGAGAGCTAAGCATAAATGGAGAAAAACTAAACTTGATTATCCACTATGAGATACTGAAGGTTAAAATAATAGAACACAACAACATAGTCCATTTTGAGAGGCGGTGTTATTTCACTAGAATTATAAACAACAATGCTAGTAATCCCAGAGTATTATGCTCTACAATGGTTCTTCTGCTAAACCCAGGTCACTCAATGGAATGCCTCCAAAATACTTCCAGTGAAGTATCGGGCGTGCTAATTGATAGAATTCTTGACTCAGTAAACTCATCATTAGTTATGGGGGTCTTCCCAGACTATCTTAAAACTGCTGTAGTTAAACCCTTGCTCAAGAAAAATAATCTGGACTCCTCTGTGTTTGAAAATTTCAGACCTATTTCTAACCTGCCTTTCTTATGTAAAATTCTAGAGAATGCGGTCATTAAGCAGATTAATGATCATCTAAATAAACATGCTATTCTTGATAAGTTTCAGTCGGGTTTCAGAAAAAATCACAGTACAGAAACTGCACTCATTAAAGTAGTAAATGACTTGTGGGTAAATGCAGACAGAGGCCGTTTATCTGTTCTCATTCTCTTAGATCTGAGTGCCACATTTGATACCATTGATCACAATATTCTTAGAAATCACCTTAGTCAATGGATGGGCCTCTCTGGCAGTGTCTTAAATTGGTTTGAATCTTACCTGGCAGGTAGAAAATTATTTGTTAGTTATGGTAATTATACTTCAAAGACACATGATATTCTATATGGTGTTCCACTGCTCTTTTCGATTTACATGCTTCCATTAGGTCAGATTATCTCGGGGCATAACGTGAGCTACCACAGCTATGCTAATGACACACAACTGTATTTATCAATAGCACCTGACGACCCTGACTCTCTTGATTCATTGATAAAATGTCTTACTTGTGTTTCTGATTTGATGAGTAGTAATTTTCTCAAACTAAATAAATAGAAAACAGAAATTTTAATGATTGGCAAGAATGGATATAATGAGGTTATTAGAAATAAACTTGATGCATTAGGATTAAAGTTAAAGACAGAGGTAAAAAATTTACGAGTAACTATTGACTCTGACCTGTATTTAAAATCACATATTAACCAGATTTCTAGGACTCAGTTTTTTCACTTAAGAAATATAGCAAAAGTTAGACCTCTTATAACACTGCAAGATGCCGAGAAATTAGTTCACGCTTTTGTTTTCAGTCGATTAGATTACTGTAACGCACTCCTCTCAGGACACTCCAAAGTGCCAAATGCAGTTGCTAGAATATTAACTAGGAAAAGAAAATCCGAGCACATTTCTCCAGTTGTGATGTCACTACATTGGTTACCTGTGTCATTTAGAATTGACTTTAAAATACTGCTTATGGTTTACAAAGCCTTAAATAATCTCGCTCCATCTAATATTTTGGAATATCTTACACCTTACACTCCAAATCGTAACCTTTGATCTTCAAATGAGTGTCTACTTAGAATTCTAAGATTAAAAGAAGTGGTGAGGCTGCCTTCTGCTCTTATTCACCTAAAATCTGGAATAGTTTGCCAATAGGAATTCGCCAGGCTAATACGGTGGAGCACTTTAAAAAAAAATGCTAAAATCTTATTATTTTAACATAGCTTTCTCATAGCTTCATCTTAGTTTAATCTTGATTATCTGTATATTCAATTAATTATCATTATTATTTATTGTGGCTCCAAAAACTGTACTAACCCCTACTTTCTCTTCTGTTCTTTATCCGGTTTTCTGTGGTGGCGATCTGTGTCAACACCACCTGATCAAAGCACCATGATGTCCCTTACATTGATGGATTAAAGGCCAGAATTCCCCATGACCATCATCATCAAATTTTTCCATGAGAACCCTGAATACAATGAGGACTGATTGAGGTCATTTATGTTAGGTAGAATGCCTAGAGGGGGCTGGGTGGTCTCGTGGCCTGGAACGCCTGCAGATTTTATTTTTTTTTTCTCCACCCGTCTGAAGTTTTTTTTTTTTCTGTCCTCCCTGGCCATCAGACCTTACTTTTATTCTATGTTAATTAGTATTTCCTAATTTTAATTCTTATTTATTTTGTCTTTTTTCTCTTTCTTCATCATGTAAAGCACTTTGAGCTACATTATTTGTATGAAAATGTGTTGTAGAAATAAATGTTGTTGTTGAAACAATTAAGGCACAACTATATAGAGATAACCTATTATTATATGCTATTGCATCTTTAGAATTGATAAACTATGGAAGCTCATTATTGTTTTGAAAATATTTGCAAATTGTGCACCTTTTCTCATTTGCTTTCTCTTCGCTGTGGCCTGTATTGGTGCTGTCTTCGCCTCTCTGATCAAATCACTCCTTCTGGTCTTGTTATGTAAGCACAGTGCAAGATAATCATCATCAATCACAACTGTGGTGTGAGACCAATATTATCAATATAGCAAACCAGTTCTGACCTTGATTTTATCCAAGTCAGAGTCTTACAAAGATGGAATCTGTCCTGGTCTTAACAAAATTATCTGCAGCTAAACTTATATACATTAGCCTACTGGGAATGGTTTAGGTCAGTTAGAATTTCAGTTTTTTTTTTGTTTAGATTTCAAAAATTATTTTCTGTGTATTTCTGTGTAGATTGAAGTTACCTGTTCCCTAGCTTTATCAGCTGAATGTAGAAAAATATCTATACTGATTAGGTTATTTGAACTGTTGCCCAGGATTTAACATCCAGGATTCGGCTACAATGCTATGGTTATTGTCTCCAATGTTTTTTGTCCTGGAATAACAGTCTTCATCCTGCCTCCCCAAACATGCATTCTAGAACTGCAGATTCTTTGCAAACTGGCCTCATCATGTTTCAGGACATATTGTTTTTACATTTTATCAAATGTTATTTTGCATTCTGTTTCATTTTAATTGTGAATATATACTGTACAATGCTCTTACTTTTCTGTTAGGATGTTAGCTATAAAAAATGTAATGAAATCAAAAACAATTAGTTTCACTAAGGCAACAACCAATGGCATAGGTGATCTCTGGGAAGCTTTATAAAAATTGAGTTGCATGACATCAAGCCAAAGTGCAAGGAATGTGGAAGATGCTTTATCAGACAAATTCTAGGTCTGTGACAGAAAACTCATGTGCAGTATATCAAAATTTCCCAGCTTTTTTTAATTATATATCTGGTAATTGTAGATCATTAATTCACTTTATTCCACATGTCCTAGATTTGCTTATTAGGGGAAATATTTGATGCAATATATAATTTTATTTTGTTTTAAAAGAACTATTTCCCAAAGTGAACCATAAACAAAAGGAAAAGCAGTTAACCTTATTGATTATTTTTAGGATGGTGCGGTCTGTTAAATTATTTCTATTCAAATTACATCATTACATGTTATTTTTTGCAGTTACTAGTTCTGAAACCGTCAAGGTTACCACAATTGACACACAGATGGCATATTCTGCCTAAAACAAATTACATGTGCATGTCACAAAACTTAAGTGACTGATGATAATACTGTAGATTGAAAAGCTACTTACTGTGCACACAGTTGATTATAATGTGATGTGAAAAGAAACTTGCCATTTTCTTGTAGTCAACTAGCAAATACACTGCTTAGAAACAATTCTAAATATTGTCAGGGTTGTGTCTCTCTAAAGAGCTTTAAAAGGCAGAGACCAGAGAGCTTGAAATTCAGCCTGTGAAGGTCACTAGGTTCATCAGTCTATCTATTGTATTTTTAGTGTCCACAGACAATTTGCCACAAACGACAGCCTGATAAATGATGCAGAAGAAAAAAGTGTCTTTTTTTTTTAAAAAAAAAGGCTGCTTTGGTGTGTGGGATTCTGATTATATTAAACACAATCATTCCTTCAAAATGCCTCCATTGTAAAGCCTAACAAGAAATGATCATTGAGCAGTGCCTATGGAAGGCTACTACATAACTGTAACAGATAGTTACTGTTAGCCCCTTTGAGACTTTGGACTGGTTTGAGATGAACAGGGTAAGTTGTGTTTCTTTGTTCACAATGTTAACCTTGTTTTAAATTGATTCTAAAAAGGAAAACACAAATATTAAACAACATGATTAACCTAATTAGCTTTAGGTCCAACCAGGATCTATTCATAGTTAGCAAATGAGCTACTTATAAATGAAAATACTTTTTTTTTTCTTGTGCTATGTCTACTTTTGAGAGATAAATGCATGACTATACGAAAATGTTTCATTTTTACAGTGCTACCAGAAGGATGGAGACATTTTCAAGTTGTATTTTCACTAAAAGTTTTCATAAAAATGAGTATCACTGACACCAAACAAAAAGTTACTACTTTCAAGATTAAAATGAAAAGAACTCCAAAGTTGCTTTGGTACTATAGTTTAATACAGTTAAAAAATTCTTTTGCACAGTATTTGAAATAGTAAAGAAATAAAAATGCACCACTGCAGTTCATGACATTTTGATCTTAGTAAACATTCAGTAACGATATTTCACAAAGTATTATATAGTGGTATATTACTAATCATGAGTAAGTCTGTTGAGAAAAATAGATCTGAACATTCTCATACATAATGTAATCATCCTATGAATTACTCTGCACATGAAGTACAGATTGTGCATATTTTTTGCAGACACACTGCTTACATTTCACACGCCAAGCTGCTCTTACCATCTTTTCAGCTGGGACAGATCTGGAACCTTACATGTTTTCTACTTACTGATGGAACTAGTGCCAGAAAGGGTCTGGGAGTCTCCTCTTGAACGTTTCTCACAACAGGCACAGACACTGATGTCCTTGGAAGCTGTTATCTTATTCCAATGTATGGTGACACCAAAGCTTTAAACAGCTTTAAGTTCCATTGTATAAAAAACATTGTATTTAAGTTTTAAACACCACCAGAGTCTGGGGTCAAAATGAACTCAACACCTTTGTATGTGTCTGTAAACAGGATTTTGAAAAGTCTTGATTATATTTTCTTTAATGTTTCTTACAATAATGTCTTCTAATAAATTAGGCAAAGCAATTAAGCAAAACCAGAAAAACAAAAATGAGTTTTGATATGTCAGACATTGAATTGGGTCAAACTGGCCCACAAAATACCAAAAGGTTTAAGTTTCTCCACATACAGGATCAGAACCTTGAAATTAAAATTCCAAATCTTATTAGTCCAATCCTTTGGGGAAACACATGACAAAAGACAGTACAGCTAGAAGATTGCCAGCAGGGAAGGGAAACAAAAGGAAACCCTTGCTTTCTGCTTGGAAACTGATAAATTAATTTAGTGCAAAGTAGTTTATGCATTAACTCAAAGGTATCTGTGTGATCTATTTGCCTGCACCATATGAGACGCTGGCTTTACTATTTTCATTTCCACTAGGTCATGCACATTCCTTAATAAAAGAAGTACTTCATGTCAAGGTATATCAATGTGAAATGTTCAGTCCTACTTATAAACAGAGTTGTAGATCAATAGAATTGTAAACATTAGCAACTGGATGAAGGATGTCCTAGGAATCACCAAAGTATGAAGTTCAGTGGAGAAAGTGGTTGTAGCTAAGAAATGCAACTCTTGAACACTGCTTATAATACACAATAAATTAAATGTGGTCCTGGTTAAGATCTGTTGCAGATTTGAATCTAATTTCATAAGAAGTGACTCTTCAATTACCTTTTCTTCTTGTTATTATTCTGTGTTCAGAGTAACATCTCATGGTGTGATTTCCTTTCAGAAATTTGCAGTTTTATTTTTTGTCATGAGTGTTTTTATTCTTCCTTTAACTTTCATTGACATCTCCAGCCATGTGCATTATGTCTCAAAACGTTAAAAAAGTGAGCAAAATTATAACGAACAATATACAGAAAGCATATTCACTCCTTTTTAAACACAGAACAAAATCTTATAATGCTATAAAAACAAAAGTAACTCCGGGCAGGACTTTTTTTTTTTGGAAAAAATGAGAAATACTTTAACGTCAGGATTATATGAGTCAGTCATCCAACAATTGTTTTGCTGTGATAGCCATGGCAACAAATAAATTACCATGACAGTTATAGAATGGCTACAATTTAAGACGGGTTTGTCAATATTCATTTCTATATAAGCCACAGAAATGTATATTTGGATATCATCTATTGAAGAGATTCTAAACATATGTCAATATATTGAATCGCGTTATAATGACCAAACCTGTGGTCCATACAGCTTCATTAGACATAGATCATTATCACAGACAATAAAATTTCAGAAATAAGACATGAAAATATGAATTTGTGGACTGGATGGAGGGGCATGCCACCTTGGGTAGAAATGGCCAACTACTACTAAAAGTTATAGGGGCTACTGAAATGTTTCATGTGCAAAGACTCATTAGTGAGAAGAAAGAGAAGGTAGTACAGACACAGTGGGAGAAAAAAATGACAGACATTTGAGATGAAGAGTGCTTATATGGTAGAGTGCTTAGGGAGATGCCCTGAAATGTGGGGAAGATGCCCTGGAACACAAGGATGACACCTGTATAGTTAACACTCTCTTGTAATAGTAGTAATAATCATCATTATCATCCTCTAATGTCATATAAACTCTACAGTAAACAAAGCTTTCATAAGAGCATCACATATATTTTAGCGTTACAACAATAGGACTGAAAATAAACCACACATCATTTTTCTTCTTTATTTTTGTTAACTCTCAAAGTTGACACCACTTATGCAGTTTTTCATAATTTTAAAATGCAACTGATCTGCAGCTCTTCTGCAAAGGTAGCAAGAATCTAAACCTGATTATTCAAATTACTGTCATAACATGTCAGACGTGACTTGTATTCAACCTGCTCCTCTGAAAAGTGTCAGCATCACTTGTTCTATTATTGTTCCCTTTTCAAAGAACAAATTCAAATGTACTTTTTCATGCATACTAATTACAATAGTGAATATTTCACTTCCGGCATGGCATTCTTAAGATACTATATATTGAAGTCAAAATAAAAATAAATTAAAACTTTTCCTTTAGCAAGTAGATTATTTCTAAAGCATGTTAAATTTGGTTGGTTACATCTGTATTTGGGATTTAAATAATAGTGCCAAATATACATAAGACATTTATTTCTAATGAACCAACTCTTAATGCCTACATGAACCATAAAAAAAAAAGTTTGAGTAGAGGCAACCATATTAAAAGAATTTGTTTAAGAAAGCAACATAAAAATGAAACTCAAAATATAAACCGGTTAGCTCAATGCATGCTCACAGACTTTAAGGTAAGGCAACATGTACCATACTTGTGCCCTAAACTGGTCTTAAGAAATAAAAGTAATTCATAGTAATAATATATATAAAAAAAAACAAACAACTAATTGGCCTTTATAAAAAGTGAAACAAATACCCCTTCTTTAATAGTTTAAAATGGGACATTTGAACAGATGTTATTATGTTTTTAAAAGAATGTTAATATCCAAAATAAGTAAATTAGTTAAATTATATCAGAATATGATATAAATAAGAAAAAAGAACACCTTTTTCAAATTACAATTTTGCTAGATACCAAACTACTAGCTTAATTTAATCTAAGTAGATCAATTATAAGAAAAGAGGCTGTCAGTTTTGAAGTGTCACAATAAATTTTAAATGTACTTAAGATTATTATTACTTTATTTTTTGTAAATTCCAGAAAATTACTTAAGACAAAACTACTGGCAAAGCCAAACTTTTGGCTGTGTTTCTTTGCACCCTATTTACATTTGAGCACTAGATACTCATTACAATCACAGTTAAGAAGTTGTCAGTATCCTTAAAAATTTGAAAATAAACTGTATTCATGACAATTCATCAACTCAAAGTTGCATTTACTTTTGTTACCATAAAACAGGTAATATGATGAAGGCTCATTCTGACCCAGCATTGACAATTCTGTCACTTATTGCCAAATTTAAGTATAATGGTTGTCATTTCCCTTTTAGGTATATAAACAAAAAACAGAACCAAAATCCCACAGGCTAAGCTTAGAAGCTATCAGAGAGTATTTTCTAAGGTTAAAGGTAAGGTCATCATTGAGAAATAAAGCCAAATGTAGAGGCATTTATTTTGATTACTACACTAATACAGAACATGTATTTGTTATTTAATAAGTTCATAAATATGCAAACTCCAGATCCATTGCATAACCGTTTGATAACACCACTAGTAATGAAGAGAAATATGTTAAGAAATTTTAAGTGACCTGTCCTGGGCACGACTAGTAGTCAGAAAAGTGGCAGCTTTTAATTTGAACGATTGTAAGTTAAGTTCCAAATTAGCAATTCTGCAATGTCACTGGCCTACATAACTTTTGTATATTAATAAGGAAATTATATAAAAGTGACCTCAAATTCAATAAGGATTCAAGTATCTGTTAAGATGTCACATATGATGCTAAATTTCATGAATGGGAAAGGGTATGCTTTGTTTTCTTGTAGATACAAGGAGTTCAATAATTTATCTACCTCAGTAGGAAAGAAAACAATTTCCAAAAAATGTTTGTTATATTTTTCGATATAGTCCTCTGAAAGCTCCATACACTTCATCCATTTTTCCTGCAATGACTTTGACCCTTTGAAAAAAAATCTTCTGTTTGACCTTCAAACCAGGACATCACAGCTGCCTTGATATCCTCATCACTTGGGAAACGTGGCCACGGACAGATTTCTTCAAAACTCAGAAACAGGAAATAATCTGAGGGAGCTAAGTCAGGACTGTAGGGTGGGTGGTTGGTTGGTTCAGCTGCTGGAACCCACATTCTCTGAAGGCAGCCTGTGATTGATGTGACATGTGAACTGGCGCATTGTCGTGAAGAAGCTTACTTGACGTGCACAAGGACTCTCCTGACATCCTGTCTCTTGGAATGTTAGACTCGCACTGAGCCACATGAGTAACCTTGAGACATGTTACAACATACCCAGACTTGTTTCAACATGCTTGCTACTTTCTTTCATACTCCGGTAGATAAATTATTAAACACCCCTCGTTTACACAAATATCAAAAAAGATTAATTTGCTGCAGCCTATTCTTGCTGTGGGTTTCAAAAAAAGGGCAATACCAGATGACTCTTTCTTTTTTGACGTTATTGTTAATGTGTGCATGATTGTCTTGTGCACATTTAATCGTAGTTTAGTCATTTCAGTTCAAATAGTATAACGTACATGTAACATTTGGATGCAAGAGTTCAAGATATCATAGCTCTTAATAAAACTATTTTACAGGACCAAAGAAAGTAGATTTACTGCATCATATTGATCATGGCCATTTCTAAAAGACTCATATCAGCTGCAAATTACGGTTCAGTTGCCCAGTAGCAGCTTATATATACCTGTTTCTTTTCCTACTCTTCAGAGGTACATTTGCAGAAACAAAATGTTTCAGCAATTATAAACATGGCAGCTGTTCTGAGCAACAGAACTCAGTGATCCTGGAATAGTTTAGAAGAGCTCTGCAATGCAGCTATTCTCCTGGGATTGCTGATGGCTCACAACATGCTGACTCTTACGAACATTCCTCCAAAGAATTTGAACAAATCACCCTTTTTAATCTCCCTCACGGTTTCTTCTCCTGCTGAAGCTATAATAAATAACGGTACTGGTATTAACAAGCTTTTCTCAAAAGTGATACTGCTGGCTGTTGTAAAGAACAACTAGATGTCATTCATTTGCCAAAAATATTTTTCTTCTTACTCGATTGTCTCTCCTTGGTTTCTATTTTAAAATCCGGAACAAAATGTTTAAAGTTTTTACAGTGAGAGTGATCTACAAAAAACTTTTTAAATTAGGGATTAATACTGAAAACTATACCATTCAAGATGTTTAGCATGTCTCAGATTGAAGACAACATGATTATAAGCATGAAACATTAAGCAATGCATTTTCTAATATGTGAATGCATGAAGTTGGTTAAAAACAAGGTATATAGCTACCATTCTTCTGTATTGATTAAATAACAGCATATGGTGCTTGTGAACCTTCTATAAAGGTTCAATGATGTTTAGATCTGGATATTAGCAAAGCCATGGAAACCATTTGAGTTCATCATTGCACTCATAAAAGCAGTGCAAACAGAAAATATAATCATCCTGAAACTAGTGTATAACATAAGCAGAAAGTGGTTGAGCCATAAGGTGCACCTGCTCCTGTAAACTGACTTCATGCAGTGTTCCTTAGCCATTATACAACCATATGGACCTAGTGACTGACAATACAATTATGGATTCTCCTCATAGATTAACTGTTATCAACAGACATTGTGGGCCCTAAAATAAATCTATCCAGATGTAAGAAATAAGGTGAAAGATAATTTTAACTTTACTCCACCATTCAAGTTTTGTTCTCTTTACACCACATTACAATACATGTCTTTGTTCACTGGCCTTGGATAAAAGTAGTTTCTGAATGGTAGTGTCAAATTCTAGCTTTGTGAATCTCACAACATATATTTTTTTCTGAGAACGTGTCAAAGAGGTGTCAATTTAGTTCAGTGATAATTTTTAAGGCCATACATTTGTGACATTTTTCAACTATCCTCAATTTTCAAAAACTTTTTCTCTATATAGATGCTGCTGTCCATGTTTGGTATATGCTGCCATTATATTTGACACTGTTGCCCTTCACACATGAAGTAATGTTGCATTTTTCTGAACATTATACCTGTAATTCAGATATCAACTATTTGGCCTCTCTGGAACTGTTTTAGGTGCCTAGTGCTGCTTTTAAAAACACTCACATCAAAGTGCTGTTAAACCTCATTTACAGCTGACAGATAGAGATAATTTGCAATCAACCTTGTATCCCTTACACTTACAGCTGCATTTAAGTTTGTTTACCTCAAACCTAAAGCCTTTTTTAAGGTGGTGTTTGTTTCCATTACTTTGTTCACACACTGTAGATATGATTAAATTGGTTTAAAGGAAAACCAAAGTTTGCAAGCAGTTACCTCTGCACCAGAGCTGACAAACGCTACATTACGGAAAATGCAATATGTGATAAACTGCTGACACAGCTCAAACACCACACATGCTAATGTGTCCTTCCAACATGTTGATAGGTAAGCTCCTGTTCAAATTTAATATATATAAAACCACTCTGATCTGATTAATACAAATCTGATGTTTACTCTATTAGATTTTTTCTGTGAATTATGTCAAAAGGATATACAATTCATTGATAAGCAACAGGATGAAGTTGACAAGTCAGTTGATTTGGCTCATGTATTTCATTCATTGTGTTTGAAGTTAGGGCAAAAAAGTATGATGTCCAAATACTCAAACTTCAGTGACATAAATTTTACATACCAGTAATTTAAATGAGATGTTAAGTCACATTTAACAATTTTATACCTCCTACCTCTATTGAGAAAATGTATATTTTTGGAACTATGAATATTTCAATGTTTGGAACCTTCAAAGGTGGATCTTTTGAATTGTTTTTGCCTATTCAATAGAAATGGTCACTAGTTCTAAATATATTAAGATGAAGCCCATGCAAAAAAGACAACCCTGGTTATATCTTCTATATATATAATTCACTAAGGCAAGACACCCATGGAATACAATGTTGCTTTTCTTGCTGATTTATTACATTACCGATTTTTTAAATGTAAATTTTCTCCCTGTGCTTAAAAATCATTAAAAAACCGGCCTGATTATGCGGCGTATGGTACACCGTGCCGCGGGTTGGCTAGTAGGATATAAAAAAAGAAACAAAAGAAGGAAGAAAAAGAATCCAACAGCTTCTGATTTTGGTAGTACCATCCTTTGCTGGCACTTTGAAAAATTTGGAAGAAGTGTATTAAACAATTTTTGAGGTTCAATTGTAAAACAACTTTTGAAGACTACTAAAGTACCATCGTGGTGTTTCATGATTGTCTTCAGATAAACTAATTGCTGACTCATGAGCATTGGACATCTGTAAGAGAAGAAGTTAAATCAAAGGTCTATGTTCACTATTAGGGTGTTGGGGTAGACCCTCCTGTTTGTTGTCATGGAAAAACCACTAATTCAAAGGGAACAACAGTTGTTTGAAATGGAAAGGCTAACTGGAAAGAACGAGAAGCGTCCATGGTGTGAATATGGATTATCCTTTATCACTAACCATTAAGATTGTGGCCTTCATCACATTCCAGTGCAAGTTTTAATTAACAATTGTGCATACTTCACAATGTTGAAGTGCTACATTTCTGTAAAAAGGTACCTGAGACTCCTACTTTATGCATAGACTGGTGTTAAAACTAGCAAAATCTATGTCATGATTAGTTGATGGCAAGTTTAGTTTGATTCGTACACCTTCTGATTCATCTTTGAAATGGGTTGCTAGTGGCTAGAGGTTACACTGCTAATTTCAATCCAAGCAGATATCTGTAGTGCAAACAGTAAGCTCATTTTTCAAGCAAGACACAAGGAGAAAAATCAGTAGTAATGTATTTTTTTATATTTACAAAAAAAAATATTTTTGCTGTATTTAGATTTCTTGCATTTTTGTCACTGCTATCTTTTTATTGTGCTGATTTCTGGCTGTGACCAGGGTAAAACATTTAACTATTTAGTGTGTATACCACCAAACCCTCTTCCCTGTTCAATTTGTAAGGGCTGCCTTTGTCATGATTGAAGGATTGCTGAACTGAGTGAAAGAATATCGGTTCTCCATCGGATCAGGGATGATGAGAAATTTCAACAAGTGTCACCACTGCAGATGCTGCAGGTGAGGCTTGACTCCACTGTTCTCTGCTTTGGCCCAAACACCACCACTCCTCACCCTTAGGCAGTCACAGTCAAGCTGATGGAACCCTTGGCCAAACTAGGAGGCAAGCCTAAGGCATCAGCCAGCTCTACTCCACGATCAGTGTTAGTGAGGTTTAAGAGTTATAATGCTGTACCGCCATCAGAAATTAGACTGGAAAACAGATGCAGCGCCCCGAGTGAACAAGAATATCTTACTCCCACACTTGATCGGACTTAGTCACAAAGAATGATGAGGGCCATATATTGGGATGTAAAGGTTGTTGGAGATAGCAAGCAGGTACTTACACAGCCACCTGCGCCGTGTAGCTCTTGGGCTACAGGCTGGGCTGTAACACCATCACAGTCCCAGCCCCCCACCTTGCTTCTGACATACTTCCAACGATGCTGTTAATCAGCGACTCAGTAAGTATGGGAGTGAAATCAAAGTGGATAACAACTCTTTTATTTACTGGGGCCAAAGTAAATGACAGAATGTCAGAAATCCAAGGCCTGCTAACCAAATATGCTTTTGTCGCAAAGGTTCATGTAAGATCAAATTACACTTTCCAGCAGTAATCAGTAATCTTAAAAGATAATTTTACCTTACTTAGTGAGTTTTTGAAAATGACTGATACAAACATTTTTAATTCTGGTCCTATTCCTACACTGCATCGTGGGTACAGTTGTTTTAGGCCTCAGCCACACATACCCAGGTATTTTTAAAAACGCGAGTTTTCTCACTACAGTTGTCTTTCCTTTGATGTACAGGCAAAGCAGCTCACTCAGAGACAACAGTCCTTGAGAAATGAAAATTCTGTACCGCAATAACCACTTCATTCTCAAAGTTTTCCCACCAACTAGAGGTCTGTTTCAAAGGAGTGTTCCATGTAGCAGTGACCTCTGTAGTGCATTTTAACGCCTCTGTTGCTCAATTTAGTGATAAAGTAATTGTAAGTTTAAACCTAGACATGTAAAAAGTCTCATTAACAAGGTTAACATCAGCACTACTTTAGCTACAACCGCAACTGCACAAAATTGCCTTGTGTAAACAAAACAGATAATGGCACATACTCTGATGTTACAGGTCAAAAACTCAATTTTCCCTGTTTACATGAAGACAAGAAAAAATTAGTTTCTAAACATCTTCACCCTGTAAGTTTTTCAAAAATGCAGTTTGCGTGCAGACAAAAGGCCAAAAAAAAAAAAAAATACAAAAAGCTATGTTTTAAAAAATACTTGGGTACTGTGGACAGGGTCTTAGTAGGCTTTTTAGTTTGCACGAATGGCCCCTGCCACAAACTTAAAAAGATGAATTTTTGTTTTATCAACAATTTTAATCATTTTTGGGAACGCAGCACTTTTTATTAAAAAATGATGGGATTTCATCCTAGTAGGGCACACACGCTGAATATTATTCTGCACACCATGTATGTGACTACTTACTATTAATAGGTTCATCCCACTGCATTATTCCATTTATATTTTCATTAGTAAAAGACTTCTCAAATTAGCTTCTATTTCATGTGGTCGAGTGAATTCTACAAATCTCCATAAGTTAAAATTTTATACTAAATATAGTTAAAGCAGTTTGTACAGAAAATACCACAGTCCCCACTAGTCAAATATTCCCTAATAAATGCTCACTACCTATCAAAAAAGACTTATGTTTTGAATGACTATTTTATGTCTCATCAGGATTTTTAATTTGTAACTGAGACCTGGGTTAACATTGGTGACCTCACCTCACTTGGTGATGTTTGTCCTCCATGTTGCAGCTTCTGAAATTGCCATAGGTTTACTGGTCATGAAGGTGGCTTAGCAGTTTTTTTAAAAAAAAACTGTTTTAAACGTACATTTTTGCCTTTTGGTGTTTGCCTTTGAAGTGCAACTCATGATAATTATTGTCACTATTCTTGTCCTTTGTGCATTGGTGTATAAACCACTTACAAAAATAGCTTCATTCAAGAGTTTTCTGATTTTCTGATTATACGGGATTTTAACATTCATATTTGTTGTCAATCAAAACCTATACGGAGCATGTTTTTATGTCTTGTTGATTTTTTTTTTAATCTTATTCAATTATTATCAGAGCTAACACATAAGAAAGGTCATACACTAGATCTTGTGTTATCTGGTTTCTCTGTCTCTGAACTCAGTTATTGATTCCAGTGTATCTGATCATTTTATAGTTGTATTTCAATCAACATTATTTTGTTCCCTTCCCACATTCTCCCAGCCCCATGCCCATGTTCCCATCTGTTCAATAAACACTACCACAACCACTCATTTTACTAACACATTAATGCTCACTCACTTACCTTATATCTCAGATAGCTTTCTCTCAAGCACTGATCCTGAGAAATTAGTCTCTCTTTTCAACTCGTCTTGCTCTCACACTCTAGACTGCATAGCTCCTTTAAAACTAAAGAAGCCCAAAGTTGAAGAATGTTGGCACTCACTGGCTGAATGACTTTACCTGTGCTCTTAGCTGAGATTGCAGAAGGGCAGAGCGTGGAAAAGAGAGAAACATCGGGTCTCATATGAAATTTTAATAGATTATATATAGCTTTACCAAAGCTCTGTTAAAACAGCTAAGGCACCATATTACACTGAATTAATCAATAAAAATGCTCACTGAACTAAAATAATGTTCAGTGCATTTAACTCCATCTTAACTCATCCTCCTATTACTGCTACTGTTTCTTTTGCTTCCACTACTGAAACCTGTGAGAAGGTTTTGAATTTCTTTATTGACAAGATCTAACATTTCATCCCAAGACACTAAATGCTTAGTGACACAGCATCCAATCAGTTACTTCCAGTAATTTAAGCCAATGTCATCTGCCCAGTTCTCTGAGGCAGTCTCACAAATAAATGTCACTTACTGATATTATACTTTCACATCTTTTTACAGAAGTTTTTATTACAATCTGCCCCCTTATTTTGGTTATTATTAATAATTCATTAAATAGCGGGGTTGTACCTTCCAGTTTTAAATGTGCAATCATGCAACCTCTATTAAAGAAACCCAGCCTAGACCCCATTGACCATAAAAACTACAGGGCCAAACTCCAAGCTACCATCTATTTCTAGGATATTAGAAAAAGTTGTATTCTCCCAGTTCTCCTCCTGTTTGAACAAGTTTAATATTTTTGACAAATTCTAGTCTGGCTTTAGAGTATTGTATAGCACAGAATCTGCCCTGCTGAAGGTACAGAATTAAGTTCTTCTCACTATCGATTTTGGTTCTCATGCAGTTTTAGTTCTGCTTGATCGTAGCACAGCTTTGACACAATCAACGATGACATTCTTTTAAAACACTTGGAGGTGGAAGCTGGTTTGCAGGGCCGAGTGTTAAAATGTTTTAACTCCTACCTGAGAGAAAGAAGCTTTTCAGTCAGAATAGGTAACTGTTCCCCATCCCCCACTCCCATTATATGTGGCATTCCCAAAGATTTGATTTTAGGACCTCTTTTATTCTCACTATACATGATACCCCTTGGCTGTATCTTCAAAAAAGATCATTTTTCATATCATTGTTATGCAGATGACGCACAGTTTTACTTACCAGTTACAGCTGATAGCTCCTGCTCTTTGAAGAACCTGTTCAATTGCTTACATGATGTTGAATGGCAAGGAACTTCCTTCAACTAAATGAAAATAAAGCCAAATTAATTATATGCAGCCCCTTAAACTCTGTCACTAGACTTAGCAGCGTGCTAGGTCCAATGCCCATAAATTTGCATAATTAAGTTATAAACCTTAGTGATTTTTGGATACTTCATTGAATTTTAATAAACAAATCACCAGTGTTGTAAAGGGCAGTTTTTATCAACTTGGAACTATAGCCAAGTTAAAGGTGATGTTATCTCATAAAGACCTGGATAAAGTTATCCATGTTTTTTCACCTCTCGGCTTGACTTCTGTAAATCTCTGTATAAGGGGCTGTCCTGTTCCACAATTTCTAAACTTCTAATAACTCAAAATTCAGCTGCTAGGTTTTAAAAGACAACAAATAACTACTGTTCTAACTCATTTGCACTGGTTACCTGTGAAATACAATTCAAAATTTGCTATTTGTTTTTAAAGCATTTAATGGATTAGCCCCTCAATACATTTCATATCTGCTATTTCCATACTGAGCCCCCCGGTCTCTTAGGTCATTCTAACAAAAATCTCCTCACTCACATCTCAAAACTAAAGCAGACTGGGATTTCTTAGTAGATGACCATAGACTATGGAAAAGTCTCCTGTCAAACATTAGATCCTGCTCAACTATTAATGAGTTTACATCTAAATTAAAGACCAATCTTTTTTCTCTTGTTTTCATTTCAGTTTGAGATTCTCCTAGAGTTCTTGTCAAGTCCACTAATATGTTACTTTTAATCTAATTTTAATAATTCTTATCCTCTTCTTCTTAATCTCTTTATTGTATATTACATTTAATTTAATTTCCATTTTATTTTAATTTGTATTTTCTTATTTCTTGTTTGCATGCTATCATGTTATTTGTATATTTTATGTTCTATTTTGTTATTTATATATGTTAATATGTAGTATTTCTTATTCAATTCTTATAATCAGGAAAGCACTTTGTGTTAAGTCCTGTTTTTTTAATGTGCAATATAAATAAATGGTTTGGCATCACTTCATTAAACAGCCCAAGATGGGATGTCAGTCAATTTATGACTAGGCATAAACACATAAACACTCACACTCTCTCACTCTCCGAGTTTAGATTTGACCAAACAAAAACAGTGACAGAGATGAAACTGGCGCTTCAGGTGAAACAATTGCAATTACAGGATGAACATGCAAACTGAAGCAGCCCAACTGGAAATCAAACATAGCCACCTAAAACTAAACCAGATCCCTACTCTAATTATTTTGAGTCTTTGTGCAATTCCAAACTAGATGCAATAGTAAAATAATTAGAAAAGTAACTAACTTATTCTAAAGTCACTAATTTAGGCTAAAAAAAATAACTGTTAACCCATAGTTTACGAAGCTATAAAAGGCATGGACACATAAAACAGAAAAGTACAAATAATTTTGGCTGTTTATTTTTTTGATGCTGGAATACATCATTAGATGCGCTTAAATAGATCAGAAGACTTATGTTTTATTTCATTTTTAAAATATCAAAGTGGACACATTATTTCTAGGCTAACCCGAATGCAAGATACTTTCATTTTTGTACTCTTATTGATTCATGCCTCACTTAGTGAGGATCAGAACACAATGCCCAATTTACTTTCATTTTTTTCTATAAATGAACACCATGTATTTCATTGACCGAGTGCAGTCCTGCACTGTCAGCTGTAAGCTGCAGGAATCGAGCTATTAACTGTGCTCACACATTAAAAAAATAATTTCCTCCTCATTAAAGTTGCAGTAATTATAAACCAAATTGTCATCCATTAGCACTGCATGCAAACAGCAACCAATTACTTGTAAAGAAAATCCCTTATCTAAATACCTTTACAGAAAATGCTACAATCGAGCCAAAAAAGAAACAGCAGTGCATTTAGTCTGATGTATACTTGCACTTTGAAAAGAATAATGTGAAGACGTAAAATGCAATAAAAGAAGGTAATAACAATTCCCTGATAAAATTTAAAACGCAGACTCAGTTATTAGCTGTACTGCAAAATCTTGATGCTTTCACTCCACATCAGCCACAAGAGTGGTGCTTTCTGCCAACCTATATAGCACTTCATCTCCCACATGCATTTTTCCAATTTTTTTTTTTAACTTTTTTAAAATTTCTTTTCTGTTTACTTCCTCACAATTTCAATAACTCTCTACTACCGTCATGCATCCACAATGCTACAACTCTTAATCTCTCTGTCAGTCTTTGCAATATTTCAAACTGTATTTAAATTTTTCTCCGCTAATTTGTTTCTTGCTTATTCCATCTTCTACTTTATTGCACCATGCGTCAAACTCTCCTTTATCAATCCTTGCATCTTTCATAACAATTATGCTCCTATGGCAATTAACAAGACATAGCAGTAAAACTGAAGGAACTGAATGCTGAAGATTCTTCTCATTGCAGTGTATATGGCAGACACCTTTACTGCCAAAATTAAAACACATAAATGCTTACATGCATTTTATCTGTTTATTTTATTTATTTTTATAAATTAGAGTGAAAGCAGGTTAAGTGACTACCAGAGAGAACTTGGTTTAAATTTCGGCGCCATTTTACTCCACCACACTGTTTGCTCCAGATTTGTGGAGTGAAAAACAAAGCTACAAAGATGTTCAAAACTTTTTTCTGTATGTCATTTCTATTTTGACATTAGTTGTCACTTCTGCTTATGAAGCAGCCTGATGAAATACAACAGAAATGTAAATGTTTACATACTGTGCATATAGTGAATGTGAGTGACACTGTCAGGTTTCACCGTTAATTGATTTTTTTTAACTCCGCTTCAGACATCAGAAACCAAGAAGTGCTTAAAAATAACCCACAATTTCTTTTTTTTTTATAAAAATAAAAAGCTCTTTTCTTTCTCAAAAGAAAAAAAACCATGGAAACTTTTTTGAGCACGAAAGCGAAAAAGGCAAAAAAATCCTCATGATTTAAATTCTTAAATAAACCAATTGTTTAAATCTAAATTAAAAAAATGAAATTGTGTCCATTCGAGCATTGGATCCATACTACTATGATGTAAGAGGCTAACATTAAAACTGACCAGCAAAAAGTAAATGGCAGTCCTGAAACAACTATATGGCATTATTTTCAAATAAATGGACATTTAAATGCCCAAAGTACTTGGCATGCACCACAACTATTGAGTATTCTGCAAATTTCTGTAAAAGGCTTGCACGCTTACAAATGCCACAGGATTTTTTTTTTCTTTTTTTAAATAAGATCTTGGATGCGAGTGGCTAGTGAAGTATTGCAGTTACTTTGTTTTGCCTTCTGTAACTTCTTCAATGCTGATGCCTACACTGAAGTCCTATAAACCATTAGAAACCCACAAAACAAGGAAACACACTTTGTGAATACCGTTGGGAAGCCTATTAGCTTATTCCAATATGAACAGATTGAATCTGGAAATATTTAAATGACTCCTAAAAATGGCAAGCTGCAAACAAGTAATAATTTTTCCATAACAGTCATACATAAGGCAACATGAACTTGTGCTATATGTCTGAAACAACCAAAACAAATGGGTAATATAGCCATTTAACAAAAACAGTCTAAATTACCATATGCTTCCATAAATTAGGGTGTACTTAAGGAATATAACAATTTACTTAATTAAACAGAAATGCATATTAAAATAATAATAGCTTTGTCAAAAATTTAAATGTGTACTTCAATGTAAATACTTAAATATTCTTGATTGTAATTAAGATTTGTCATTTTCACCCACTAATAAAAGTCCATAGAAGGCTAGATCCAAAGGAGAGGATCCCAAAAAAAAAAAAAAAAACTGACCTTAAAATAGTTTCAAATGATACCCCACATGCTTATGTGTGAAATTTGGGATTTTAACCTTCTCTGAGTGGCTCTTAGTGGGCTAGGACCACCAATAAAGAATCAAATGTCAAAAATGTTATCACATTTGTGTTCAGCAAACTCAAAATAGCATAACATGACACTCCATATGCCTATGCTATAAATCCCCATTTTTTTCGAAGCTTTTGGGTATGACGTTAATCTGCATCCAACCCTGCATGTAGGCCCTCCAACCTACAGGGAAAAACTTGGAGGTTGGTGGCAGAATTGGCACTCCAGCCAATATAAAAACCCTCACACTGTTCCACTCCATCTGAGCTAGTGTGGTGCTGTGGTGTCACCTGTTGCATGGCTGCACTCAGGTCCTAATCTGGATCCTGAGTTGGTTTGTTGTGTGGTGAGTGCGGCAATGCACTGTATCAGCGTGTGCTCCTAAATCTCTCTCTCTCTTTGTGAAAAGGAATAACTTTGACCCCTTGTATCCCATTAGGAGGTGAACCTCTGGAGTAATATGACATGTACAACTTCAGGTCCTTCAAATTAATTTTGCTGAAGACACTTATCTGTTACTGCTGCTCCTCCCGTTAAAATTATGTTATATTTGCATTTCTTACACTTCTTTCACTGTTTTATTGTATCTATCTGTTTTAGTATTCTATTCAGCATTGGAAAGGCGCTACATAAATACAATGCATAATTATTATTATTATTATTAAGTTGTAATTTTTTGCACAAAATATGGTCAAAACATTACCTAAAAATGGGTGTTTTATGAGTCTTGGAGCCGAAAATAAGGGGAATCCCAAAAAGCTCAACATCTTGCATAACATCAAGATCAGTCAAAGGGTATATCATATATAATGGGTTTCTCATAGCAGTGAGGCAGGCACTAGACCAAAAAAAACATTAATTTCAAAGTGTTCATAAGTTATCCATATTAAATCCTATAAAGGCATGGGTTAAGAGTCTCATCTCAGTTAGCAGGCCATCAGAGTCACTTGAGCTAACTCCGCCTATCTGACTCAGGCGCCGACGCGAGTGGCAGCCTTTCCAGCAGCTCTGACTATGACTTTATCTTTAAAGTCTTTATCTTTCTACCTTTTTCTCTATTTTTCTTTATTTCACTGTTAACTCCTACCACTTTCTTTTATGTGGACTCATTCCATGGACACTTTTTACTATTGGAGATGGATTTTTACACACCGAGACTCATCTATTCAAGTAGTCAACTTCAAGCGCGGAGAACAAATGTGCACGCCGGTGTGGTTCCCTATTTACCTGATGAATAGGCGGTATTGGGGCAGCAGAGCTGGTGCTAAGATAAAAGCCATGTGTCTAGCAAGAAAGTGGCGCTACAAACCTTCGGTGCCTTCTGTGATCCTGGGAAATGTGAACTCACTACCAAATACGATTGACAAACTGGCTGCACTGGTGAAAAATGTCAGGATCTACAGAGAATACAGTTTGCTGTGTTATAGTGAAACTTGGCTATCAACTAGCATTCCAGATGCTTACGTGGAGCTACCCAGGTTTAGCACATCTAGAGTGGACAGAGACACAAGTACCAGCGGGAAGCAGAAAGGAGGGGGAGTCGCTCTCTATGTCAATAAAAGATGGTGCAACTCTGGACATGTAAACATTAAAATCTCCACTTGCTGCAAGGACATCGAACTGTTGGCCATAAGTTTGCATCCCTATTACTTGCCCAGAGAGTTTGGACACGTCATTGTTGTTATTGTTTACATCCCCACTCGAGCGAACGCGGAGCTAGCGAGTGACGTCATCCATTCCGCAGTTGCTAAATTACAAACGCAACACCCTGAGGCGCTTGTGCTAATCTCTGGAGACTTTAATTATGTAACGCTGGACAAAAAATTACCTGCCTTCTCCCAGTATGTGGACTGTAAAACCTGGGGAAATAGGACTATTGACCTACTGTATGCAAATGTTAAAGACGCATACAGCGCCAACCCACTGCCTGCGCTTGGGAAAGCAGATCATAACCTGGTTCTGCTTCAGCCTCACTACAAACCAAGAGTGAGGGAGCTACCTACAACCACACGCTTATTCAGGAAGTGGTCCCCTGAGGCAGAGCAAGCTTTGGAACTACAGACTGGGATATCCTGCAGGGATCACATAGTGAGAACATTAAGGAGGTTGTTGACTGCACAACTGATTACATCAACTTCTGTATGGACATTGTAGTTCCTGTAAGAACAGTACGTTGCTATGTTAACAACAAGCCATGGATTACAAGTGACATCAAGGGTCTTTTGAATCAGAAGAAAAGGACTTTTAAAGGCGGTGATCAGCATTAGCTCAAGCGAGTGCAGAAGGAACTCCAAGTCTAGCTCAGGGCAGCGAAGGAGCAGTACAGGAGAAAGCTGGAAAAGAAGTTGCAGAATAACAGCATGAAGGAAGTGTGGGATGGGATGAAGATCATCACTGGCTGCAGCTCGAAGCAGAGTGCCACCATCAAGAGAAACGTGGAGAGAGCAAAGCAGATGAACAACTTCTTTAACAGGTTTGACCACCCTAACCCACTCTCACCTTGGAGTACTGCATCCTCCACCTATCCTTCTGCTGATACCAGCATAGGAGAGACATCCCCACTCACAATTACAGCAGCGCAGGTGAGCAGAGAGCTGAGGAAACTTCATGCCAGCAAAGCAGCGGGTCCAGATGGAGTATCGCCACGACTGCTGAAGGCCTCTGCGCTGGAACTGGGGAGTCCTCTACAGCACATCTTCAACCTGAGCCTGGAACAGGGGAGAGTCCCGAGGCTTTGGAAAACATCTTCTATCACCCCAGTCCCAAAGGTATCACGTCCTAGTGAGCTGAATGACTTCCGGCCTGTTGCTCTGACGTCACATGTGATGAAGACCATGGAGCGGCTGCTGCTTCACCACCTGAGGCCACAGGTCCGCCACACCCTCGACCCTCTGCAGTTTGCATACCAGGAGAAGGTGGGAGTGGAGGATGCCATCATCTATATGCTACATCGATCTCTCTCCCACTTGGACAAAGACAGTGGTGCTGTAAGAATTATGTTTTTGGACTTCTCTAGCGCCTTCAACACCATCCAACTTCTGCTTTTAGGGACAAACTGACAGAGATGGGAGTAGATTCACACCTGGTGGCATGGATCGTGGACTATCTTACAGTCAGACCTCAGTATGTGCATCTCGGGAACTGCAGGTCTGACATTGTGGTAAGCAACACAGGAGCGCTGCAGGGGACTGTACTTTCTCCGGTCCTGTTCAGCCTATGTACATCAGACTTTCAATGCAACTCGGAGTCCTGCCACGTGCAAAAGTTCACTGATGACACTGCTATTGTGGGCTGCATCAGGAGTGGGCAGGAGGAAGAGTATAGGAAGCTAATCAAAGACTTTTTAAAATGGTGCGACTCAAACCACTTACACCTGAACACCAGCAAGACCAAGGAACTGGTGATGGATTTTAGGAGGTCCAGACCCCTCATGGACCCTGTGATCATCAGAGGTACAGACCTATAAATACCTGGGAGTGTAGCTGATGCTCTGTGTAAGAAAGTTCATAGCCAATATAAAGTACTACCTTAGAAGGTTGGCGTCCTTCAACATCTGCAATAAGATGTTGCAGATGTTCTACCAGACGGTTGTGGTGAGTGCCCTCTTCTACACGGTGGTGTGCTGGGGAGGCAGCATAAAGAAGAAGGACACCTCACACCTGGACAAACTTGTGAGGAAGGCAGGCTCTATTGTAGGAATGAAGCTGGACAGTTTAACATCTGTGGCAGAGCGATGGGCGCTGAGCAGGCTCCTGTCAATAATGGAGAATTCACTGCATCCACTGAACAGTGTCATCTCCAGGCAAAGGAACAGCTTCAGCGACAGACTGCTATCACTGTCCTGCTCCACTGACACACTGAGGAGATTGTTCCTCCCCCACACTATGCGACTTTTCAATTCCACCCGAGGGGGTAAATGCTAACATTATTCAAAGTTATCGTCTGTTTTTACCCGCATTTTTATTACTCTTTAATTTAATATTGTTTTTTGTATCAGTATGCTGCTGCTGGATTGTTATTTTATTTAATTCAATTAATGCGGCCATTCACCCTCATTCTGTGATGAGATTAAATAGCACTGTTCATTCATGTGAGCTGTTTCTATCATTCTTTGTCAGCAAAATGGATACTATTCGCTGTGGCATTGTTCAAACTGAATATAAATTTCCAACTGTTAATTATGACATTGTTCTAGATTCCTTTGATCAAGTCTCACTTTCAATGCTAAAAAGAACTATTGACACCCTTAAACCAGCTTCCAGCCCCCTCGATATAGTACCACCACGTCTCTTAGTGGAAACCTTTAATGTGTTGGGCCCATCCTTACTAGCTATTATAAATGATTCTATTAGTTTGGGGTTTTTGCCCTCATCTTTTAAACATGCTGTACTCCGTCCCCATCTAAAAAAGGCAGGATTAGATCCTGGAGTTTTAACCAATTTTCGTCCAAATTCCCAACTGCCATTTCTGGCTAGAATTCTAGAAAAAAATATTTATAATCAATTGGTCAATCACCTTAACTCCAATAATTTATTTAAGATCTACCAATCTGGCTTTAGGCATTATCATGGTGTTGAAATGGCACTCCTGAAAGTGTTCAACAACATCTCTCTTATTACTGACTCAGGTACTCCATGACCTGTCCACTGCATTTGACACCATTGACCATGAAACATTGCTGATGTGGCTCGAACATCTTGTTGGGCTTAAAGGGGCTGCTCTTAACTGGTTCAGGTCATATCTAACTGGTAGACACTTTTTAGTAACTTTAAATTCCTCTTTTTCATCTACTGCTCCTCTTAAATATGGTGTTCCTCAGGGTCCATTTTGGGTTCTATTTTATTCTCTATATACCTTCACCCTATTGGAGTGATTTTTAGGAAATTTAACACTTCTTTTCACTGCTATGCTGATGATACTCAGGTTTATATTCCCGTTTGCAACTCTGCAACAACTCAACTCCACACTTGTCTGTCTGAACTAAGATCCTGGATGGCTAATAATTTTCTTGATCTAAATCAAAATAAAATGGAGGTGCTTATAGTAGGTCCATCGGCTAAAGCCCAAATTGATCTTGGACTTCTCGGCACTTTCTCTGTCTTTTCCAAACCTTAAGTCCGCAATCTTGGTGTTTTCTTTTATAGTAACCTCTCTTTTGAGAAACAAGTAAATTCTGTAGTCAAGAGTTGCTTTTTTCAACTTCGTCTATTAGGTAAGATAAAGCCTTTTTTTATCTTCTAAAGATCTTGAGAAAGCTACTCATGCTTTTATCTTTTCTCACCTTGATTACTGCAACTCACTGTATTCTGGGATTAACAAACCTCTGATACACAGGTTACAGTTGGTCCAAAATGCTGCCGCTCGCTTTCTGGTTGGGGCAAGAAAGTATGACTCTGATTCTTCTATTTTAGCTTCTTTACACTGGCTGCCTGTCAGTTTTTGAATCGATTTTAAAATCTTGCTGCTAGTTTTTAAATATTTACATGGGCTTGCTCCTGCCTATTTATCTGAATTGTGTGTTTTACACCAGCCATCCAGAATGCTTAGATTTTCTGGTCAGTTGTCTCTGGTTGTCCCTTGTACCAAGTGTAAAACTAAGGGGGACAGAGCCTTTGCAGCTGCTGCCCCTCGCCTGTGGAACTCTTTACCTCATCATACTGTATAAAGGAGTCGTCTACAATCGAACTGTTCAAAACGAGATTAAAGACTCATTTCTATTCACTTGCATTCCGTGACCTTCAGTAATACTGATGGTTTCCTCTTTGTCATTATATAACATTATTTCTATTTATTATGTATCTTATTTTATGTTCATATGTTTTATTACTATTTATGTTTTATTGTTTATTGTTTTTTCTTTTATTCTATTATTGTAAAGCACTTTGGCTGCAGCATTACTATGTTGTTTTAAATGTGCTATATAAATAAATTGACATTGACATTGAATTTCCCCATGGGATTAATAAAGTATCTATCTATCTATCTATCTAAAACACAACCTCCTGTCTACAAAAAGTAGACCCTCACAACAGCTACAAAATGTGGACTGGTCCATTGAATGGCACACTCAACTACACAGAAGGCAAAAAATGAAATTAATCATCTGAAATTTGGAAAGAAAAACTATTTTCAGAGAAAATCTATACTTGAAGTGTATGTATTATATATGCTACACACATAATGGCCACTACTTTAGGTACATCTTTATTTCCACGATTTGATTACATAAGTTATACAAAACAATGTAATTTAAAGCCAGTGGTGAAGTCCCCAAATTCTTACCAATGGAGCCATATTAGAATACACATCTTAGTGTAGACTTCATAAATCGGTTATGTCAAAAAGACCCTGATAAAGTTCCACTTTCTTCAAAAGAAGTGTTTACAATGAGGTTAGGAATGCAAAAACCATCTGATCTGATTATTATTGGGTTTATTGAGATCCTCATACATGGCACACACAGCCTCCCTTGATACAATTATAAAAATGTTATAGTGTCACTTAATTTATAAAATCCACTTCCAGAGTGGAGGCAGAACCTCTGCGTTTTTCCCAGTTGTTTCTGGGGGTTGTCAGCAGTATGTTCTTGCTCCTACTCTGTTCAATACTTGAATGGACTGGGTGTTGGGCAAGGTCATGGGGTCCAGTGGCTGTGGAGCCACTGTTGGTGAAGAAAGACTCACAGATCTTAACTTTGCTGACGATGCTGTGATCTTCGCGGAGTCAATGGAGGCTCTGATCAGGAAGCTCGAGAGACTGAGTGAGGAGTCTGAGAGTCTGGGCTTGTGAGTGTCCTGGATAAAAACCAAGATCCAGGCCTTTAATGACCTCTTGGGCACAGCCATCAGCAGTGTGTCTGTCTGTGGAGAGAGTGTCGACCTTGTCGAGAGGTTTACTTACCTTGGCAGTAACATTTATGTCTCTGGTGACTCTTCCTATGAAGTCAGTAGATGGATTGGGAGAGCATGGGGGGCGAAGAGATCGCTGGAAAGGGGTGTGTGGTGCTCCCGATATCTATACAAAAGGACGAAGGTCCAAGTCTTTAGAGTCCTGGGGCCTCATGTATAACGCCATGCGTAGAACTCGCACTATAGCATGGCATAAGCACAAAAGCTGAAATGTGTTTACACACAGAAAAATCCAGATGCAGAAATCTGTGCGTACTCCAACTTCCATGTTCTTCCACTACATAAATCCCAATCAACGTGAAAAGTAACACTTGTGCACGCGCTTTATGTAACGCCCCAACTCCTCCCAGAATTACACCTCTTTGAATATGCAAATAAATATAAATTGCCCTTAAGCTCAGCCTTCTGTGAAAAGACAATGGGAAAAGCACGGGGAAAAATATAAGAATTTCAGCGAATACCAAGTGGAGGCAAAGAAAAACATACTATTTGTTCAAATAAACCGTGGTATAATCAACAAAAGGAAGTTGATCGAGTGACATAGCATGTTGGAGAAACTTGAAAGCTCACGTTCACAAAATCGCACAATGCCGGAAATAAGTAAAAAGTCACGTATCAAAGTCACAGTGAAAAGGCGAGTTGTAGCCCACTGTCTGAGTGTCATATGAAAGCTTATTACGGTACAGAGAAAAAAAGGCACACAGTGGGGAAAAAGCACGAAATGTCAACTTCAATCTCGACATTTCCACTTTAATCACGTAGTTTATTTTGTCATTAAAACAGAACATCATAAACTTCATCTTAAAATTGTTTAATTAACCAGTTTCTCAAATCACATCGTAATCAAAGTAGCACATTAAATGCTTTGTTTTGTATTTGATCTTCTATGTGCTCTATGTGTGTGAATCACTACTTGCTTCTTCTACAGTAATCTGTGTCAACACATTGTTAAAACAGAAACTTTTTATATTCTAGTAGTAGATGACAAAATGTAGGCATAAACTATATAATGTATGAAGCCTGAAGTCCAAATAGCAAAGAAACATTTTCACAAGAATAACACAATTGCACTTTTATTCAAACATATAACTGCAGAAACAAAAAGCCTTAACATGCGACATTGACACCAGTTTACTGTAACTGACTCCGTGGCTCAATAGACTCAGCCCCGCTTGGGAATCAAGGGGTCGGTTTCGATCCTGCGCCCTCCGTTTTGAGAAGTAAACTCCGTTTTGAGAAGTAAACTGCTCTTATCTTACTGTTTTACAATAAAAGCATACATTTGATTTCAGTCTGTAACCGGCGGTGCAGTTTATGATCCTTGTAAAGGTTAGCTTTTTTTTATTCACTTTTCACTCTCTCAGTCGCGTTCAGAATCAATCCATACAACCCCATCTGACACGGCTGTTTTCACTAAACCCCCGGTTCTGACACACAAACGCTGGCGAAGCTGCCTTCTTCGTATCTCACCGTCACTTGCTTTTCGTTTATTGAGTGTTCCTGCCAGTCCCGCATGTTGCTGTATGCTTTTTCTTTTGTACTACAGGACATGCAGAGGAAAGAATGGTAAAGACCAGTAACTTCGGCGCTATATGCAATCATCAGACACTCCCCATCTGCCCGTGTCGTTCAAACACAGGAACATATATTAGTGTAAAAGTATAACAAAAGTGCACTTTTATTCAAGTGCACTTTTTCCATCGCCTTTTCCTGTAAGAAGCAGTGTACACACTTCTATGCTGTGGTTTCTATTACACACCTGAAAGAAAGAGACAATATATGTGAAAATATAATCGCACTAATGCAATATTATTTGAAAACGAACAGCGTCAGATCGGGTGTGAATTTATGCAAGAACTGGAAATTCTCTGATGCGGAACCTTCCCCCAGGGAAGAAAGTACAGTGTCAGGTGCTCATTCAGTGTAATAGAAACCATAGCACAGAGAGGTGTGTACACGGCAACAAGTACACGTGTCGTAAATGTAGGAAGGACGGTCCTTGGGTGTGTGGGAACTGTTAATATTTGAATGTGATGATTTCATATAGCACGGAATGAAAATCTGCACTTCTTAGCATTGCACCATGCAAGGTGTCGTATCAATCGCCTACTGTAACTTGCTTTCTTTTTCTTCGGTTATACAGGTAGTTTTGAATAAAAGTGCACTTGTTTTGTTTGAGAAATGAAGTGTCTGCGTGCACTTTTCGTGGCATTACACGTGTATTTTTTGAGCATGCCAGTTTGAGCAGTATAAAAGTATTGAAAAGTATAACAAAACAACGGGCAGATGGGGAGTGTCTGATGATTGCATATAGCGCCGAACTTACTGCTCTTTACTATTCTCTCCTCTGCGTGCCCTCGAGTACAAAAGAAACAGAATACAGACGCGCTATAGCTCTGCGTTGTACCACGATGCATACTAACGCCCCCACCGGTTCTGACACACAGACGCTGGGAAGCTGCCTTCTTCGTATCTCACCGTCACTTGATTTTCTTTTTATTCAGTTTTATTGAGTGTTCCTGCCAGTCCCGCATGTTGCTGTATGCTGGATAGAGAGAAGTGTGTACACTGCTTCTTACAGGAAAGGCGATGGAAAAAGTGCACTTGAATAAAAGTGCACTTTTGTTATACTTTTACACTAATATATGTTCCTGTGCTTGAACGACACGGGCAGATGGGGAGTGTCTGATGATTGCATATAGCGCCGAAGTTACTGGTCTTTACCATTCTTTCCTCTGCATGTCCTGTAGTACAAAAGAAAAAGCATACAGCAACATGCGGGGACTGGCAGGAACACTCAATAAAACGAAAAGCAAGTGACGGTGAGATACGAAGAAGGCAGCTTCGCCAGCGTTTGTGTGTCAGAACCGGGGTTTAGTGAAAACAGCCGTGTCAGATGGGGTTGTATGGATTGATTCTGAACGCGACTGAGAGAGTGAAAAGTGAATAAAAAAAAGCTAACCTTTACAAGGATCATAAACTGCACTGGCTGTTACAGACTGAAATCAAATGTATGCTTTTATTGTAAAACAGTAAGACAAGAGCAGTTTACTTCTCAAAACGGAGGGCACAGGATCGAACCCGCGACCCTTGATTCCCAAGCGGGGGCTGAGTCTATTGAGCCACGGAGTCAGTTACAGTAAACTGGTGTTAATGTCGCATGTTAAGGCGGCTTTTTGTTTCTGCAGTTATATGTTTGAATAAAAGTGCAATTGTGTTATTCTTGTGAAAATGTTTCTTTGCTATTTGGACTTCAGGCTTCATACATTATATAGTTTATGCCTACATTTTGTCATCTACTACTAGAATATAAAAAAGTTTCTGTTTTAACAATGTGTTGACACAGATTACTGTAGAAACAGAACAGACATGAAATGCGTGTGTTCCAAACAACGATCTATTATTTCCGCTCTAAAACTCCACTTCACTCCCAGATACTTAAACCGGTTCTCTTCTTCCAACTGGACACAGAATCCATTACATTTGTGATATTACAGCTCACTGAATAACTAAAATACTGAGATGTATATCTGATCATTTTTATGATGATAGGAGTTAAAGCACGTTATTAAACATGGGTCTCACAGCGCAGTGATTGTGTGCGACCTTCAATGAAATAATTTATTGCAGCAGTACTCAGGGGCGGCTCTAGGCTTGTGGTGGCACTGGGCAGAGGAAGAATCGGTGGCTCCTTCGCCGGCAATGTCAGAAAGGTAGCTTATGCACAGTGGATGGCCACGTCCGTTGCAGACACTGCATAGCCGCCTCGTACTCATGACACAAGCATTTAACTTTTGGCGAAATTTGTCGCTGCGTTTTTAGCTGTGTTGTTATTTTCTCTTTCTGTTTTATATTCAATATATATTGGCGTAGCCGCCACTGCAGTCCTTGCTTTTCTTTCCCCAAATACCCAATCACCACACAATCAGCTCTGTAATAGAAGTTAAGCCATCTGTAAGCTTAGAGCGCCGATTGTTCAAAACGTTTAAGGAACATTGAAATATCTTCGTAGTACATGTTTAAATATTCTATCCTTCACTTCACTCCTAGTGAAGAATATAGATTATTTAAATGAAGTTAAATTTTTATCTGTATAATAAACATATTTTGCTGCATTTCACCTTAAAAATTATATCGTCATCATATGTAAATACGCGCTTTATAAAGTGGCTCAGGTTGTGCGATATTATAACTGTAGTGCAAGTTTACAGTGAGGTGATTGTACTTATAAGTACAAACAGTTCTACAAGGAGCAATTGATTGAGTGCGTTTATAGTTCTTGGGATGAAACTGTTTCTGAATCGCGAGGTCAGTACAGGAAAGGTTTTGAAACGTTTTGCCGTGGCTGAGGCAGCGTGTGCTTGAAGCTGTATACTGATAATTCTCTTTCCGATCAGCTGCTGATGTGATTCACACTCAGATACAGTGATATAAATACTCCGAGTGGTGCAGTGAGAGTAATTTGGAAAAAGATTAACCGCTGTGGCAACTCCTAATGGGAGGAGCTGAAAGAAGAAGAAGAAGGTGCAGTGAGAGTAACAACGCTAAAGCAGTTATGGTATTTGGAATACTATGGCTATTCCCCTGGACCATTATATTGTTAGACATTACTTACAATCAGATGCATTACACTAATAAACAATATGCGGTTAGTTTCAGTGTATTTATAAAGCTGTGTCAGGAAAATAAGGTGTAACCACACAGGAACAGTAGCATTGCTTTGACGCTGGGTGCCGCCAGTCTGCAAAACCGAGCGGAGAACTTGCGTACGACAAGGTATGAGGTACCGTGGAAAAGTGCATGGCTTTACGCCAAGTGTAGGTTTTATACATCGCAATTTGAACGTGGAAAAGTTCTTACGCAACATTTCTGTGCGTACACACCTGGTGCTTCCAGTCTTGCTATATGGTTGCGAGACATGGACGCTATCCAGTGACCTGAGACAAAGACTGGACTCCTTTGGTACTGTGTCTCGCTGGAAAATCCTTCGGTACCGTTGGTTTGACTTTGTGTTGAATGAGCGGTTGCTCATGGAGTCCCGAATGAGGCACATTACCTGCATTGTTAGGGAGTGTCAGTTTCAGCACTACGGCCATGTGGCGCGTTTTCCGAGTGTGATCCAGCTCGTAAGATCCTCATTGTTGGGGACCCGAGTGGCTGGACCAGGCCAAGGGGTCACCCACGTAACACCTGGCTGCAGCAGATAGAGAGTCATTTCCGGAGGGTGGGACTGGACTGCCTGGGGGGGTTGCCAACTGGGTTCCCTAGTTGTTTCGTCGTGTAGTGGGTGCGGCAACGCACTGTACCAGTGCATGCTCCCCAACTTGACTTGACATATCTGGATAAAACAATTCCAGCAAAAGCCTCAAAATGGACATTTTAGTGGGATACTGCTCCAAACCACAAGAATGGAAAAAATCCTGAAATTACTTCTCAAAAATGTTAGTGAATTTTGAGTAAGGCTTGACTTTCTCATCTGCCAGAACTCAAACCAAAAAGATATCCTTGGAATCAGCTGAAAGAAGGAGTAAAAACATCAATAGATGTTTATTTAACAACTACAGCACAGAAACAATGGACATACATTACATGTTTTTCATATGCAAAATAAAACAGGAAGTTCCAGTTCCTGCAGCTTAAAGGTTACATGCTGTTCTAGCATCTTTTTTTTAACTGGAATACAGTGTGTGTGTGTGTGTTCATGTGTGTATGCAATTACATGCATGTAAGCGTTCCCTTGCAATGAGCTGCGCTCATATACTGGAAGACTTGAGAACTCGGATTAACCAATGGAACAGATTATTTAAATTTACTTTAGTTAAAAGAGGTGAAGGTTATATAAAAATACTAGTTATATACTGTAAACATTAACATTGGCAGACCGGGGTGGTTGTCCCCCTGTTTAAAAAGGGGGACCGGAGGGTGTATTCCAACTTCAGAGGGATCACACTCCTCAGCCTCCCTGGAAAAGTCTATTCAGGGGTCCTGGAGAGGAGGGTCCGTCGCATAGTCGAATCTCGGATTCAGGAGGAACAGTGTGGTTTTCGTCCTGGTCGCAGAACAGTGGACCAGCTCTACACCCTTAGCAGAATCCTAGAGGGTGCATGGGAGTTTGCCCAACCAGTGTACATGTGTTTTGTGGACTTAGAAAAGGCATTCGACCGTGTCCCTCGGGGAACCCTGTGGGGGGTGCTCCGGGAGTATGAGGTACCAGACCCTCTGATAAGAGCTGTTCGGTCCCTGTACAACCGGTGTCAGAGCTTGGTCCGTATTGCCGGCAGTAAGTCGAGCCCGTTTCCAGTGAGAGTTGGACTCCGCCAGGGCTGCCCTTTGTCACCGATTCTGTTCATAACTTTTATGGACAGAATTTCTAGGCGCAGCCAGGATGTTGAAGGGGTCCGGTTTGGTGGACTCAGGATTGGGTCACTGCTTTTTGCAGATGATGTTGTCCTGTTTGCTTCATCAGGCCGCAATCTTCAGCCCTCTCTGGATCGGTTCGCAGCTGAGTGTGAAGCGGCTGGGATGAGAATCAGCACCTCCAAATCCGAGACCATGGTCTTCAGCCGGAAAAGGGTGGAGTGCCCTCTCAGGGTTGGGGGAGAGATCCTACCCCAAGTGGAGGAGTTCAAGTATCTCAGGGTCTTGTTCACGAGTGAGGGAAGAATGGAGCGTGAGATCGACAGGCGGATCGGTGCGGCATCCGCAGTGATGCGGGCTCTGCATCGGTCTGTCGTGGTGAAAAAGGAGCCGAGCCGTAAGGCAAAGCTCTCAATTTACCAGTCGATCTACGTTCCCAACCTCACCTATGGTCATGAGCTATGGGTAGTGACCGAAAGAACGAGATCGCGAATACAAGCGGCTGAAATGAGTTTCCTCCGCATGGTGTCTGGGCTTTCCCTTAAAGATAGGGTGAGAAGCTCAGTCATCCGGGAGGGGCTCAGAGTAGAGCCGCTGCTCCTCCGCATCGAGAGGAGTCAGATGAGGTGGCTCAGGCATCTGATCAGGATGCCTCCCTGGTGAGGTGTTCCGGGCACGTCCAACCGGGAGGAGGCCCCGGGGAAGACCCAGGACACACTGGAGGGACTATGTCTCCCGGCTGGCCTGGGAACATCTTGGGATTCTCCCGGAAGAGCTGGAAGAAGTGGCCGGAGAGAGGGAAGTCTGGGCTTCTCTGCTTAAGTTGCTGCCCCCGCGACCCGACCCAGGATAAGCGGAAGAGGATGGATGGATGGATGGATGGATAAACATTAACATAAGCAAGAATTACCTGCATTATCTAGGAGTTCTTTACATCTCCCTCTCATTTGATTTAAGAACTTGCACCAATGCCTGACCACCATAAACTATTTTTTCCCAAACTATAAAGACAGCAACATTTTTAAAATGGATGTCAACACATGAGTACAAATGTAACAATGTTGTGTAAAATATCCAATTACCTGCAATTATGCAGAAATAAATAAGTCTACAAAAAAATGCTCAGTGAGTACTTCATTTCTTTTCCAAATAACAGACATTTGTCTTAGAACTGCTCCTTCAGAATTATCAGATGGGGTTGTAGTTTTCGTACAACTCACGAAGAACATCTGGAACAAGGGAATTTATCAACAGCAAAGCACATAAAAACATGAAAAAGAATTACACTGAGATTAAATGTCACTGCCACTTGCAGAGGTAAGAATAAAACATTCTTACCAGAAGAAGCTAATAAGAATGATTTATGGGCTCCTATTACACTTGTCTGCTCATTAAATCCTCCCGCTTTCTGTATTACAGGTACAGCTTATCTGTTAGCATTCTTGTGGTCTACAGAACAGAGAGCAATCACCTAACCAGCATCTTGGTTGGTGATGCACAGCTGCCTTTATATTGCAGAATGGGTATACAGTAGGAAGCTCATGCCCGAAATCAAAGGCAAGCCTATTTATTTACAGATTGTAGCACTTCTGAGGTAGGGTTTAATCTCATGAACTTCACTTTTTCTTAGCCCATATTATTGTTTGTTTTGTAAGGCACAATACTTTAATAAACCTTTGCCATTTACAGTGTTATCTTCAAAACCTAATTTATTTAAACACTTTGTTCATGTGTCTTGAAAGTTTGTTTAATTAAAATGTTGTACTGGTACAAACATCTTTTCTGGGTTATGACTAAGTGTTTTATTTTCTAAATTGAATCTTGTTTTTCCTATCATTTAAATTCTTGTTTTGAAATTAGTTTTTCTAAGTGAAACCGTGCTAACATGTTAATAACTGTGCCCTGTAATGGTTGGCACCCCATCCTGCCTTGGTTTACGCCTCATGCTGTCAGTGCCCAGCCAATCTGCACCTAAATGAATTGAGTCTGAAAAAAAGAATGAATGAGTGAATACTTCCAGAATTAAATCAGAACCAAAACCTACAAGTGCATATGATTAAATTAACATTTTAAATATCCATGACATGTACATGTACTGCGGTGGGCTGGCACCCTGCCCAGGATTTGTTCCTGCCTTGCGCCCTGTGTTTGCTGGGATTGGCTGGGATGGATGGATGGATGTACATGTATCCCTAAACACATTCAGATTTAAGAGCGCTCTGTGAGAGAAATACATTTGTAGTGATGTTTTATTAAAAGGCAGTGCCTCATTGTTATTAAGATTTGATGGTTCAGAATAGAACTTTCAGAAAAGGTTAAAGCTAGTTTAGTATTATCTATAGCCAGAATGTGCATATATTGATTATTTGATTTGAATTTGATGCAAGGCTGAGAAATGCATTTTACATTTTCCTGCTAAAGCATAGAAGAAGGTAAATGAAATGGAAATGTAAGAATTACATATTTCTGATTTTTATCATATTTTTTATGTCCTATGGAAATGGTTCTAAAACATCAAGCCTATAAGAAATGCTTATTCCTTGATATTGTAACATATTATGAATAATTAGACAAAATTATTTATTGTCCCAGGAAATATAAAGTCTCAGCTTTTTTCCAGTTATCATAAAGTCACAACTACTTCACCACAAAAATCTGAATGCCAAACACCTATGTAGCAGAGTGCAAAGGAAAAGCACCTAGAATTAATAATGTTAGCCTCCCAACAAAGGAAGGAGCTATACTTGTTTGAGAAGAAGCAATCAGAAAGGTGAAATTGACAAAGACAGAGAAAACTGGCCAGGCACCCCTGCAGCACCACTGTTTACGCCACTCCAACAAAGGGAGAGCTGTTTTTTGAATGCCTTGCAAGGGTTATCAGCCTCACTACACCAGCTACTATACAGCAGCTACCTGTCTTCACCACCAGGCTGTTAGAAACCAAAAATAAGAAAATTCATGGAATCTCACATGAGTACAGAGTTCACAAGTGCCTCAGAGATTTTTTTCTTCCTTGCCTTAGGCTGCCAGTAAAGCTTAGATTTTGTAATCTTCCAGAGTACATTTAGCATCTACAACAAGCAAACATGCTAGAATTGTGTAACATTAGGCCTTTTTACCCTGCAGCCGTCTTCAGGCTCAAACTCTGTATGTGGTCAGTACTCTCTTGCTCTGGTAACCCCCACAACCCACACTACTTACTAACACCTACATTATTCTGTCTGTTTTAATATTTTATTTGGCTCTAACAATGGGAGATGATCTCTCTACAGTAGACTTCTTTTTACTTAACCTTTTAATCAAATGCTATAATAAAAAGAATTTATCGTAATTTCAAAAAACAATTTCAGTAACAAGTTTATAAAACTTATAAAATTTTCAAAACAATATCAAACCCTTTGTCCTTGAAACTAGATTTCTAAGACAGTGAAACATCGGAGTTATCTAGGGAAAGTACTCTCTGCCAAATTTCTTCTGAACATTTCAAGAAATCAATGAATAAACTGTGAATAGGTAGTAAGTCCCCTGGTAATTAAAACTGACTACCCTCATGAAAAGGTTATGATCACTTTTCTACCTTTCTCTTCTGTGTAGATTGGTCAAATATTTTATGACTTTTATCTAAAGAAACTCCAACTTTAGTAGTCAATTGATTCAATTTATTTTTGACAGCATGACCCTCATTAGATTAATGTTGAACAGGATATAAATGTTTTCAATATTTTATATTACATATATTTATAAAAATGCAAAGTTGACTGACTCATTTACTCACCCATCAGCAAAAGCTATTTCCAATTTAATTAAAAAGCTGAAATTTGCCAAGATGGTACATCTAAGTTATAAGTCAGTAGGAATCTGCTAAAAAGGGCATTTTGGTACATCTATATTAATAACAACTGCACTCACACTCTGGAGCAGCAAGTTACACAATCCAGCTGTATTGGAGCAAAGTGCAGACTTGGCCAGGACAAACCATACTTATCCCTTCATTCAAGCTCCCCAGTCGATGGTAAAAACCAAACCAGCTGGACACAGAAAAAATGTTCAGTGTGTAAAAAAAAAAGGAAATATTGTAAAAAGAATGAAATATAACACACAGAAAAAATACCTGTATTCCCCAAACCCAATGCAGGTGAAAAAATATACAGTGTTAGAGAAAAGAAATAAATAAAAAAAGACACAACTCTGACCTCCCATTCCTTAACCAGAAAGCATATAATTTACAAAACAATAAACATTCATATACACAAAAGTCAAAAGAAAGCACAGAAATGGGGGAGATGAGTAATGGATGAAAACCAGCCAAGTCCCAAATAATGAAAATGATAGAAAACCTGAATTCAAACAGAGTTATTTCAAAGTATGAATCAACAAAGACTCTCGTTTAGCAGTCCTACAGCCCTCAGAAATTGATGATAAAAAAGTCTACTTTACTGCTGCAAGTAACTGGATAAGTAGTGATGATCTGTGGATGCCTTTGATGAAGGGGTAGCAGTTCTCGATGTCCTATGCTTCCTCCTTTCTTCCTCTTTTGAAAATGGGCACAAATTCAGAACTACATAAGAAACCACAAATTCTTAAGAATCAGGTGCAGTGCTTGATGACATTCTTGCTGAAGCAGCAAGCAAAATCTTTTTCATATATATATATATATATGCCAAAAACGGTCTGTCAAACAAAACACTAACAAACATTAAACAGACACCACTGGTATTTTATATAGCCCCGCTACAGACTCCCCGCCTCATTTGTGGATAAGAGAGGCCTGTAGTATGGTTTATCAAATGGCCACATGCATTCTGTCAGTTTTGACATTTGTTCCTGTCCCCTTTTGAATAAAGGTAGTTAACTGACCCCATTTACTTATGTTGGTCTTCCCCATTTAGGCACTAGCTTGGCTGAGAATTTACGTACAGCATCTGAGAGGTGGTGGGCTCTGGTCCAGAGAGTCCCTGAGTTGACAAGCCCTTAGAAGAGGCATCTGGGACAATGTTGCCATAGCCCTTCTTGTATAAAACTTTAAATGGGAAACTTTGTAGGTGCAGTGCCCACTTGATTATCGGTTGGTTGGGTTGGTATGGGGGTGGATGTCTTCTAATAATTGAACACCCAGGTTAGAGCATTATGGTTCTTGTACACCTTGTTCAATAGTTGAGTTCAACACTGCACAAGGCCCAAGATACATAGGCTATGACCCATTCCTCACTATTCTTGTTTTGGGTCAGCATGGCAACGAGTCTCATATTACAGGCATCTGTCTGCACCTGAAAGGTCAGTAGTGGGTCTGGTTGCATCAGAACTGGTAAGGATGATAATGCCGCCTTGAGTTGGCCAACCGAGTCCTGGCATTCGGCCATCCATTCCCAGGGAACACCTTTCTTCATTAGGTAATTAAGCAGGGCTTTGATATTAGCCAGTCTTGGTATGAAATTATGGTACCACCTCACTAAGCGAAGAATTGTTGCAGTTCTTCTGGGTCACTGGGGGAGTGGTACTCCTGGATGGCTTTAACTTTCTCAGGATCAACCTCCAATCCTCAGCCAGACACCACATGCCCCAAACAGCCGATTTATGGTTGAAAGAAGTGACACCCACGTTCAGTGTGACATGTGCATGCTGTAGCCTTCAGAATATGATGGCGTCGTCAATATAGACAAAACTGATCTGTCAAGAACAACCCCTTTAGGACAGCCGTAAGCCACTGAAAATTGGCTCCAGCACCTAAAGGCATAACACTGAAAAGCAATAAGCCTTATAGGGTTATTACTGCCATCTTCCATTGGCACCTAACAATAGCCACTGTGGAAATCCAAGGTGGGGAAGATGGAGGCTCAATTTAGCGACTCAAGAATGTTGTCGCAGGGGCAATGATGTACCAGGGGCATGGGGTACACATCTTGCCGTTCAGACCCCAATAGTCCACTCAGAAAACAGAAGGACCCATCTTCTTTTTTTACGCAAACTATGAGTGCAGCCCAGGACAAGGAAGAGGGTTCCAGTATACCCTCAGCAAGCATCTTCTCCATACCTCCTTTAATAATGACCCTCTTCTGAGGTTTGACCTTGTATGCGTGATGTACCACAAGGACCTCATCGCTGGTATACTGTATATAGCATGAGTGAACCCTTGAGCCCAACACGATTTTTTAGTCCACACATTCAGCCACTGGGGTAACAAAGGCCTAACCTCAGTGGGTTATTCCCACAAATTTGTTTCAGCCATGTTTGCGGCCTTTTCAGCAGCATAGAACCCAAGATATGCCTTGCGTAGATCCTCTTGGTCCTTCGGCAGAAACTGGTGTACCTTACCCCCAGGCAATGAATACTTCAATTGGAGCTGTATTGTCATTCCTTTAGTGGCGAAGAAATCCAGCTCAAGAAGCAATGAAACAGATAAATGCCAGTCCTCTATGACATATATTTCAGTCTTCCCATGTGTTATATGGAGGCTGTATTCTATAAAGACTCTGCCAATGGATGTGTTCCTTCCCGTCAGTCAAAATAAACCTGACTGACAAGGCTGATGTGAATTCTTCAGACTGCTAGACCATTTTCTACCACATACTCTTCCTGATAAGAGTATAATGGCTACCTGTATCAATTATCACATTTACCATCCAACCCCTCACTTGGACCACCAGGAGGGGAGTCTTACTTTGTATGACTGAGATCTGTTTCAGTCCAGCAAGATCTGGCTTGGGGCACATTGGTGGCCTGGTGCTTTAGCCCAGCAGCACTTGGATTTTACCCAGTCTCGTTCCACTTGTGACCTCATGTGATGGTGCGAGTCCTGCTCCCTCTTCTAGTTTTGGTAGCCTCTTGAACCAGACACCATTGATAACGTAAAGCAAGGCAAAGGTGCAAAAGTGATCACTGCTTTTATTAAAAACAAATCAAAACTAAAGTGTCCGAAAATAAAAAATGCAGTGCGTCAACTTTCAAATAAATAATCCAATAAAACGGCCCAGGCTAGATACGGGCTCCTTCACCAGACCGAGAATCGGGTCCCCAACAGCCAGGCCAACCCCCGACTCTGGGACAGGATGCCGATCAGCCACGGACCCCCCCATACCCTGGAGCCTACTAGCCAAGCGAGGGTTGCAGGAATTAAGGATGTGGTGGGGGACATCATCTTCCATCATGTGTGGCTGCCATTTTTAATCACAAAGCACGATATTCAAAAGCAAAGTCCCTTATGGGTTGTGAAGGCTCTTGAACCATGAACTAGAGCTTTTCTTCAGGCTCTACTTCATAGTCTTCTGGGAAGAATGCAGATAGAAGAGCCTTGCAGAAACAGCGCCAGTCCCCTATGTTTTTTTTAGCAGGCCTGCCACCACCTCTTCACAGGCCCTTGGAGAGAAGTGCTGATTATCCCTAAGTGCTCTTCATTAGTTATTGGTGAGACGGCCATATAGCTCGCCCTCATCCACAAAATGGAGGATATCTTCTGCTGAATATTTGGCTCCTGACCTCAGCAAGCCTCCCTCCTCTTGCGATGTGGACCATGCCGGCGACAGCATAAAAGGCTGGAGAGTTCTCCTTAGCTCCATTTGGAGCTCGTCTTGCCAGTGCCATTCCTGCATCTACAGTCGCTACACTATCTCACCTTCCAGGGCTCTCAGCTGTTCATCCGTATAATCTTTTTAGCTCATTACGGGTGTCGTTAATACTCTCTCTCTGATTGCTTATTCACCCAAGATAGTGCTTTCTGTCACTGCTGTTACAAGGTTATTTATGTTTAGAAAGCTCCATCCATTGAGGCACATCATTGTCACGGTGCTCGCACTCTGGTCCTTGTGGCACTGTGATATAAGCGATTGCACTATGCTAGACACGTCCTGAATGGTTGAACGTGGTCTGACCTACAGTAGCGGGAGCCGGCATACTCTATCCTCACACGGCTGTATGCCCGCACTGGGGTCCTCCTACTCTGACTTTGCTGGGAAGTGGGGATCAGAACGGTGGAGTAAATGCGGTATTCGATCAGTAAGAAGGCTGAATGAGTCCTCCTAGAAGGCATCATTCTGTAACAGACACGTTCACACTCGAATGCAAAAAGTTATACACTCCAGCTGTGCTGAATTGAAGTCCGGAATTGGCCACGTAAAACCATAATTATGCCAACGTTCCTTACCCACCCTCCACTCAAGCTCCCAATTCGATGGTAAAAACAAACAACCTGGCCACATATAAAAGGTTCAGTATGTTAAATAAAATAAATATATTGTAAAAAGAATGAAATAACACAGAGAAATCCCTGCATTCCCCAAACCTGATGCAGGTGAAAATGTAATATACAGTGTTAAAGTAGAAAAAAAATGAGATGGCCCTGACTTCCATGTCTTAGCCAGAAAACATGTATAATTTTCAAAATGACAAACAACCATCAATTTATGCAAAATGTCCAACAAAAGCAGTGTGGAGATGAGAAATGATGAAAGCCGGCCAAGTCCCAAATAATGAAAATGATAGAAAACGTGAATTCAAACAGTGCTATTTCGAAGTATGAATCGACATAGTCTCACCCATTACTCTCGTTTAGCAGTCCGACAACCCTGGGAAATGGATGATGAAAAAGTCTACCTTACTGCTGTGACTAACCGGAAAAGCAGTGATATGTGGATACCTTCGATGAAATAATGGCAGTGCTTGAAGCGGCTGATCACGGTCATCCTATGCATCCTTCTCCTTCCTCTTTTGAAAATACGTGGTCTTCGCTTACAATGTACATAACCACAGAACTAAACAGGAAATCCCACCTCCTAAAAAATCAAGGGCGGTCTTTGGTGACATCCTTGCCGAAGAAGCGAGGAAACTCTTTTTAAGATATACTAGGGGGCTTAGCCCCCTACTTGCTTCGCTTGCAAAGTCAAAGGGAGAAATGTTGGTCTGAGATAGTGGTGCTTGAATTTCTAATTGGGAACCACAAAAATTGTTTTGCAATGCTTGAAATTAATGATTCACATAGGAATAAAAAATCAAAAAGGAGATTATCTTTGTCTTTTTGTTTTCTCCTAGGCAACAATAAAACCTCAGTATTCTCACAAATGTCCCCCTCCAGTTTCAGCAGAGATCTCAGCAAAGTCATACAGTGGGCTAAATTTTTTTTGTGTCTTGACTTTTTTTTTTGCAATATTAAAGTAATTGTTTTGTGTGCTCAGTAACATACGGTGAAATGTATAGATTGTTGCTTGCAGTAATAAACGTTTGAAAATTACAAAACTGTAGTACATGCTTGTGAATAATGCTATTAGATGCTTTAATTTATATTGTTGTGTTTGAATTAGACCATACTCATTCTGGAAGAAAACAGGCAGTGTGGCATAGTGATTAAGACTCTGTACTTCAAACGCTGAAGTTGTGGGTTCAAATACCTATTACTGACACAGTGGGACTACAAGAAAGTCACTTCATCTGTCGTGCTCTATTGGATAAATAAAAGAAATGCTACCGATCATCTCTCAGATATTGCAAGTCACTTTGGATTAAGGCATCAGTATAGTATTAAGTAAAAAATATGTTCTTTTAAATTAAATTAATCGATTAAAACAAGACCTGAAACAGCTCTCACAAAATGTAACATGCTTTTAAAACCAAACTCTCAGTCTTGACTTCTTTAACCTCTGTTGTATCTCATGCCTCCTTTTTGTCAAAAGCTATTTCTCCCAAGGAATTTTAGGGAAAACATTTGTGGCAAAGTTGATTCTTAAATTGAACATAAATGAGAATCTTTTTTTACGTCTCATGAGCCATCAAGGGTCAACCTTTGAGCAGTACATTTTTCCTGAGAGTCTGCACGCCTCACTCTTCACATTGATGCATCAGTTTAACACATAAGGTTTTGCATTTTTGTATATCTACTTCAAACACTGCTTTCCATATACATTCCCGTCTGTGGACTTTAAAGGTGGACTAAAAACAGTTCACAAAAATACAAAAAGATCAACTGTACCTGAGAGGATGACTTCAATAAATGAAAATTGTTAACATCAAATAATAATAACATTATAGCATATACTTAGATGTCTCAAAGGAATACTAGAAACAAGTCAAGTTGGGGAGCACCCACTACACAGCGAAACAACTCAGGATCCCGGTTGGCAACCCCCCAGGCAGACACATAGTCCAATCCTACCCTCCGGAAATGACCCTCCATCTGCCGCAGCCAGGTGTTACGTGGGCGACCCCTTGGCTTGGTCCAGCCGGATCACCCTCAGGGAAATGCGCCACATGGCCATAGTGCCGTAACTGACACTCCCTCACAATGCAGGTAATGTGCCTCATTCAGGACTCCATGAGCAACTGCTCATTTGACACAAAGTCAAACCAAAGGTACTCAATGATTTTCCGGAGAGTCACAGTACCAAAGGAGTCCAGTCTTCGTCTCAGGTCACTGGATAGCGCCCATGTCTCAAAATCATATAGCAAGACAGGAAGCACCAGGACTCTAAAGACTTGGACCTTCGTCCTTTTCCACAGATATCGGGAGAACCACACACCACTTTTCAGAGACCTCATGACTCCCCATGCTCTACCAATCTGTCTACTGACTTCACAGGAAGAGTCACCAGAGACATGAATGTCACTGCCAAGGTAAGTAAACTTCTCAACAAGGTCAACATTCTCTCCGCAAACAGACACACTGCTGATGGCTGTGCCCAAGAAGTCATTAAAAGCCTGGATCTTGGTTTTTATCCAGGACACTCGCAAGCCCAGACACTCAGACTCCTCACTCCGTCTCTCGAGCACCCCGATCAGAGCCTCCATTGACTCTGCAAAGATTGCAGCATCGTCAGCAAAGTCAAGATCCGTGAGTCTTTCTTCACCAACAGATGCCCCACAGCCAGCCCATACAAGCATTGAACAAAGTAGAAGCAAGAACACACCCCTGACGAACCCCAGAATCAACTGGGAAAAACGCAGAGGCCCTGCCTCCACTCTGCACAGTACCAGTGTACAGGCCAGCCATGATATCCAGCAACCTCGAGGGGATCCTGCAAACCCTCAGGATGTCCCACAGGGCAGCTCGATCAACTGAGTCAAAAGCTTTGCAAAAATTGACAAAGGCTGCAAAGAAACTCTGCCGATATTCGTGTTTGCGCTTTATGAGAACCCTCAGTGTCAGGATGCGGTTGATGGTAGACTTCTTAGGCATAAAACCAGACTATTCCGGTCGTTGGTAGGGAGCAAGTGATCACGGATCCTGTTGAGGATAACCCTAGCAAAGACCTTACCCGGCACCGAAAACCAGTGTTATCCCCCTATAGTTTCTGCAATCCAGGTGATCACCCTTCCCTTTCCAGATAGGGAAGACAAATCCCATTTTCGAGTCAGTTGGGATGATGCCAGTCTCCCAAATGGAAGCAAAGATTGCCAGGAGGACAGCCTTACCACCGGCATGGAGAAGTTCACCCCAGATACCACAGATCCCTGCAGCCTTTCCCCCGCTTAGCTGGTTCACCACCTGTGCAATCTCAGTGAGATTGGGTGGTTCACAGCTAATTGGAGGATCAGCCTCAAGAACCGTAGACCCAGAGATATCCAATGTCCTAGCCAGAGGATCAGCTTTGAACAACTGCTCAAAGTAGCCAGCCCAGCGGGTCACAAATGCAGTGTCATCTGTAAGGACCGTTCCATCAGCTGCCCTGACTGTGACTCTCTGAGGAACAGATTTAGATGTGCACAATGCTTTGATTACTTTGTAAGCAGGACGTGGGTCGCTAGACCACAGATGGTGTGTCAATTGCTCACAGATTCCTCTAACAAACACCTCTTTATCTGCCCTCAGAGCCCTCACAGCCATCCTTTTCAGTTCCCGGTACAGACCAGAGTTGCCATTTAGCCATGCGCTGCGACTCTTCTCGATGTTATCCAGGGTGCCCGGCGAGATGAAACACCTCCTTCTGGGAACACCAGTAACACCAACACAACCCTCAGCAATCTTCAGGGTCTTGTCGTGGAAGGTCTCCCACATTACATTAGGATCGGCAGTCGTACCCAAATCTGAAAGTTCCTCACACAAACTGCGTGCAAACTCATTAGAAACAGCCTGGTCTTGGAGTCAGGCCAAGTCCAGGCTCATTTTCCTAGTAGGTGGTATCCTACTAGACCTAAGGTGGATCCTAAGAGTAACAACAACAAGTCTGTAGTCAGAATTCTCAAACTGGGCACTTCTGTTGACCCTGTAGTTTTGCAAGAGCCTCCAGAGTCTGCCCATGAGGATGTGATCGATTTCCGTCATTGCACCATCAGTACTGGAGTACCAAGTCCAATGATGTGGTTCAGGGTGCTGGAACCAATCAAATGATTCGCAGCCCCTGACCTTTTGCAAAGTCAAGGAACATGGAGCCACTTTCACTACAGTCACCTGACTCATAGGGACGGAGACAATCCTCATAGCCAGCCCTGTCTGTGCCAGTAGCTGCATTGAAGTTGCCCATGACTAGAAACAGCAAAAAAAAAAAACATGACTAATTGATCTATTCCAGGAATATTTTGTGTATGAAATGTTCAAGAGTAAGCAGTTCTAGTGACCTATCTTATTAATATTACTTCTTTTTCGACTGATGCCTTTATCCAGGGTGACATACAACATTAGAGATACAATTGCTTTAATTTCTGTTTTTTGTTTCATTTCGAGCACAGACAGGTGAAGTGACTCACTCAGTCACACAGTGTCAGTAGCAGGATTTGAACCCACAACCTTAGAGTCTGAAGTTCTAGGTCCAAAGGAGAAAATCACTTAGTCAGTTACATAGTGCTTATGCATCTGATTCGCCGATGGCACTATAAATGGTGGCCATTGTCTTAAGAAATTTCCCTGGCAAAGCCGTGACACAGCTAGTGTGTAGATAAAGTATGTTTTTTTCTTTACCTCTTTCACTTTTTAACACAAGACAACAGAATAGATGAAAATATGGAAAAATTCACAAATGATTACTTGTGAACTTTCAAAAAAACTGCTTTAAAAAACATTACTTTACTGTTGGTGGCTTTGTATGTCAGATGCAAAGTTTGCAATCACAGTAATAAAAACCCATAGCTATAATAACTGCCACTGACACAAGATGCATGGCATGGCATGGAATTTTATATATCAAACACCAGCTATTGGTTTTTGTTGAATAGAGCTTATAACTTGTGGGAAGGAAAGGAATGAGGAGTGAGAGTGCGTTGTTCTTGACAGTTTAACTAACAGCACTAACACTTCAGAATAAAGAGGCAATGTTGATCATCTCTCTCTCTTTTTTAAGAAGATTGTAATGGTACACATTGATGGCGTCATTTTCCTTGAAAGAAAAAAGAAACCTTTTGATCGACAAGTAGGCAGCTCAGAATGTTTCAACAGCATTGTATAAATTTTTTCAAGTAATAGTGTTACAAGTAATAGTGAACCTTAAAGAGATGCCTTGGCTACAAAAGTTAGTGTGTATATTCTTATATCTTAGATTTCAACATTTCAAAAGTGAAGCCCTATGGCTCTGTTGACAGTTCTTCTGATAAAATGACATACAGAAGCACTAAAAGCAGAAGAAAACTTTCTCTCATTTAAAATACAGGTTTTTGAGTTGTTTTCTTTCCTCAGTTACCAGCTAAATTTTAAATTGTCGCTAGATCCACTTATATAAAAACAACTGAAGTGCATTGAGAAGAACAAACACACACAATGACATAATGCAATGTACAATTTAACACTAGAATTATCAGAGCCTACGAAAATACTTGTAGATCCGTCCCACCTTAAATCGTTTTGCACCTCTCCATCAGCGTCTTAATTGTCCTGTAAATGTGTTGATAAGCAGCAAACAGCAAGCAGCCTGCTATCACATCCCCCACCGGCACACAGTGTTCTCAGCTCAAGTCTGTTTAACTACGTGTCAGTTGCTTGGAGTTGTATAGAGTGAGAAGCAAAGCAAAATCACACCTTTTATAAATACTATATCGTTATCTGGAACACATGCATATTTTATTTAATTAATGAAATCTTAAAATTGATTCTAAATCTTACTGACAACCAGAATACGGTGACAAGCAGAGGGGTAATATGGAGAGTATATTTTTTTCATAGGAAGCTAATTAGTAGCAGAACTCTAAATTAGCTGAAGTCAATTCAAATTTAAACATTTATAGAAGAAAACAAGGAATTAAATTAATCAATCCATAATGATCTAAACACATACAGTATGTAATCATTTTTGTATCCCTTTAAGGTAAAAGAGATCTAACTTTACCTATGTTTCTTTGTGGATATAACTAATGTACCTGTTTTTTTGTGTTTTTTTTGGGAGTCTACTATAGTCTAAAAGCCAACTTGCCACCAAAATTTACTAACAGCCTGATTCAGACAATCAAGATAAATAGAAACTTTATTAATCCAAAAGAAAATTGCAGCAGAAAAAAAAAATCCAAATGTACATACTGTATGCTAAGAATTTTAATAGTCTTGGCTACTCCCACAAGGTACAAATACAAATGAATTATCTATATGTAAATTAACTAAGTGAAAATTGTTTAGAGTTGAATATTCTTAAAAGTTACAGTTTTACAGTACAAGATGTGTCAGTCATTTTCACAGTAAGCCACACATAGCATCAGTGTCTGCTAAGATATTTGGTAGACCAGCTCAGTAATTTTGAGCACACAGGGAACAATACCTTCTTGGCAGACAGGGGAGTCATTATAGATCCTGAGATGGATGAGGGTAGAAACAGTCTTAAATGGTGCTCCTTGGGGCAACACAGTTGTCTCAGGCTATTACTGAATGTGTTCCCCTGTTTAGCTGAAACCCTCATACTGTAAAGGGGCATAAGACAGTGTGCAGCTTTCTGAGGATCTCTGTTGTACCACTTTCTCCGGTGTGTCCAACCTAACACACAAAACCGAACTAGCCTTTTTAATAAGGTTATTTAATCTGGTTGCATCACCTGTACTTATGCCATTTCCCCAGCATAGTATAGGATAAAAATATGCTACCCACTACAGACTGATAGAAAACATGCAAGAGTGGCTTGCAAACCACCAAACAACCTCAGCCTCCTCATGAAATAGAGATGATTCTAACCTTCATTCCACTGCATTCCACTCAAGCCTATTGATCATATGCACCCCAAGGTATTTTTATGTCCTCCCCACTTCCATAACTTCACCACCTCCAAGGACTGGGGGTAGTATGGGCTTAATCTTCCTACTCCTACTTAATACACCTCAACATCACTAAAACAAAGGAGATTAGGTGGTTCAGTCTGCACCATTTAACAAAGTCCCCAACAAGTGTCCTGTTTTCATTCTGTTGTAAACCACTAATACACCTAACTATGGCTGTGTCATCAGAAAACCTCCGGGTATTACATGATTAGGTATTGTATCTAAAATCTGAGGTGTATAGAGTAAACAGGAAGGGAGTCACTACAGTTCCTTGTGGAATCCCTGATTTATTCATGACCAACTCAGATGCACAGTAGTTCTTAACGCTCATAAACTGTGGTCTGATAGTTAATAATCCATTATCTAGGACACAATGGTAGAATCAACTCTAATTGACTGATGTTCCTTACCCAGCAATGTTGGCTGTATGGTGTTGAAAAATCACTGTTCTTTATCTTTTAGCTGTAAGGAAGTATAAGAGATCCACTTTTGATGACCACAATACAGTCATACAAAAAAGTAAGTCTACTAACTTTGATAGGCTTGACAGAAAGATATTAACTGTGTGTCATCATCATAACAAAGAAAATATTAATATGCAAATGACTTGGATGAGTGGCAGCATATATAATGAAGACAAAACTGGTAGTGGGAATTGAACCCTAAGGCACACCAGACATGCTTACTGCCGACAAAACTATATGGTTTCTAATCACAAATAATACATTTATGTTTTACTGATAAGAGATGAAGCACTCCAGAGCTGATTGAGATATATCAGTTGTCTCAATTTTTCAATTAAAATGGTACAGCCAATGGTTTTAAGAAAAATATGATTAATTCAAACAACAAGACCAAAATTCACATATGCAGTCAACTGCAAAAGATATATTACTTAGTAGGGCAAATGTAGGGCAAATTCTGTACTATGAAACTTTTGAAAACCCATTTGAAATTTATAAAAGTGATTGTTCTATATAATTGCTGAAAGTTGTTTTTCTATACTTTGAAGCATTTGATAAATATCAAGCCTGCACTGGCCTTGATGTCTGACTTCCAGTAAGCCTTGATCGTGACATGGAGCTGCTCAAGGAGATGGTGAGCGAGCAGGAGCTGCTACCTAGAACCACGTGTTAACAATGGGTGGCTTCAAATTGGTGTGAACACTGGACATCGAGGAGGAGACTGAGGCCAGGTAAGAGAGGCAATAGTAAAGTCTTGCAGTAGGACCAATGTGAAATGGTGCAGTGGAGTTGATGCACTGCAGATGATGGTGCCTTGGCCACTGTGTAACTAATGTTCATTTAAAGGATCACTTTTTTTGTCCCCTTGTGTATCACCTGGCAGTAAGAAATTCGGTGATCTATGGGTCATGAACTTTTCCATTTGTAATATTATACGAAGTTTGAAATATTTGATAAAGTTATGGAAGTTTTCTTTATGTTTTATTGACCTAAAAACAGCACAAAACAGCAAATTAGGGCCCACTGTGATAAATTCTTCCATCCATGAATTTCCTAAAAACTTGCTTAATCAAAGCCAGGGTTCTGAATAGGCAAAAACTCTGCAGTAAGATTTATTTGACACTTTGCAGGTTTATTTATGCTGACTGAATCTGAACTCTATTATTTTTCTTAAGCCGCTTTGTACTACTCAGTTTCATTTCCTTGACCATGTAGAAAATTGACAGGCAAAATACAGTTTAAACATTAAAATATCTAATATGCTGAGATGGCCTAAACAAGATGATGCTAGAGTTAGCTGATATAAGCATTGTAAACTGCCACTTGGTAATCAATAACCCAGGCTATAGCCATTAAAAGGAGAGCCTGTAGCACAGCCACACAAGTGGTACTGTAAATGTGTGTATTGTTCAATACTCACTTGTCTGTGTTGTGCCTGCAGATTTTTAAAGATATGAATTTGTGTGTGGTGAATTTATCAGCACTATTCCTGGAGGAGGAGCTTCCAGTTGGATTCTTGGTCTATGCACTAATCTGTATTAAGAGTACTGTTCACAAATGTAAAAACAAGCACATTAGTAGGTTCTGGCAGTGGAACAACCAATATGGACTCTTCCTGCACTTCAACCAAAGTATTTGGTGAAACAAGTAAGATACACACGCCTGCAGAGACACCCCAACCATGACTCTGGGTAACTTGTTTGTATTTCAAATGTTTTATTGCTGATTTCAAAGAAGAAAACAGTTACAGCTTTCATTTGAACCCATTTCAGTTTTGGTATAGCACTATTAAATGTATCACTTTTCCTATTCTTTAAACTTTACAATAACTCTAGTGAACAAGAAAAACTTCTTTTCTGCAATTTATAAGGAAACATGTTCAGACACAGATATTGACCATACATGTCTCTCAGGTTGTCATCCTTTGCCATGAAGTTTAACCTTGCTATCAGAATCTAAGCTGTCATGGCACAGATCTTTTTTTTGCTGTTAATGTGGACAACATTCCAGTAGTCTTGTAGCCAGAAGCACTTGAACAGTAGAACAATAGTGAATTTAAAAATAAGATTTCAGAGTGTCTCAAGATTTGTTTCTAAGGCTTTGCAAGCGTGTGCAGAACATGCCATCATTATTTGGTAGCACAAGCAGCTGCAAGCAGGTCTTCTCACAAATTAAAATTTGTAAAAACTGTATAGATACAAATTTTTGCCAATGAATTGTTAAGACATCAAGAATTCCATTTAATATTAACAGTTTGTGCAAAAGCAGGCACTTTTATGTTCATGAAGGCAATAGTACCATAGAGAAAAAACGTAAAGTTAATTTTTGTCATTAACATATGTGCTACATTGCCTGAGTTCATAGGCATACCTAACCTTTGTGCAGCCCAATGTATGAGGCAGTATTGTCAATTCAGGATGCCACCAAAAACATTGGCCCACAACAATATGCAAAGTATAAGAAGTTATTTTACCATACTGTTGTTCAGGTGTAAAATATAAATGTAAGTTATTGCATTCTAAGGCTATGTTTATAAATTGTCCTTTGGATTGTAGTACTGCCATTAAGATAAGATGTGTTTGATAAGATCCAAAGCTGGCAAATGCCGCACTTTTTAATCAGGCAATGTTCAAAATAAAATATTAAACTGATAAGAATCTGAAGTATCAAGAAGCAAAACTTTATACTGATAAGACCTGAAAATGATCAGACCCCTCATTGATGAAAATTCAGCTTGAAAGTATCTGAGCTGACAAACCAGAAAAGTGATAAGTCTCTGTGCTGACAAGTCACAAAAGTGAGTAGACTCTAAATTAATGAGACTCTGCTTTGAATTCTTTTTGAATAAAATTCAATGTGACAAGTCTTTGAACTGATGAAGCTCTGCAGTGATAAGGTTCTGATCGGCCAAGACTCGGAACTGATGAGATTCTAAATTGACCAAACCTTGAACTGATTAAATCCAAAACCAGTGAAGGCAGACATCTCCAAGAAGTAGGTCTGACAAATTCGTAACTTAGAGGAATCTGGTCTGATGATATGCCAAAATGAAAAGATGTCAAACTTTAAATTAGATATAAAATCCATGAGAGTCTGAATAAGAAATACCAAAAAGATATAGCAGAAAAATGATACTGTAACATTTAAAAAAATTTTAGAGAAAAATGAGACTGAATTTTTCTTCTTTTTCACTGGGAGAAGAAACGTCTTTGTTATAGTTAAAATATCAATATAGGTTTTGTGATTGACACTGTGATCCAATATTATGTCAAAAAATTGAAAATGACAACACATAAAATCCTTCACATGTGAAAGAATGGTGTGAGCTGGTGGTTACTTTCTTCCAAAGTGTATTATCTTTTCATAAACTTTGAAAATTTTTGCTTATAAAATGGAATTACTACTTAATGAAGGTTCTAGTGTGACTAAAAGGTACTGCACATATAATGCTGTGGATGATGGCAAACTTCTGAGGCATAAGATCAGAACCTGTTATGGTTAGGTTTCTCATTGTAATTTCATTTTTAGGACTGTGTATTTTTTATTGCTACTAGGCTGGAAAAAGTCATTTTTACATTGCATAAACTTGAACTGATGTATTATCCAAAAACATTGAAGTAAATACATTTGTCTAACCAGTAAATTCTATTAATTTCTTGTAATATGCCTTGGACATTTGCCTCAATGTTTGCTACTATATTTTTTTGCTACCAAATGTGATAAATGAGGGAACCTAAATTAGTGAGGATTCACCACTATCATAATTCAAAGGGCATTTAGATAACTAGATTTCTACTATCAGTAATTCAATTGTGTGTTATAGAAAATAAGAGTCCTGTGCAAGATGATGCCATGCTGTGGCTTTTTGGATGATGAGAAAACAATACAGATGAGAAACCCTTTGTTATTCCTGACTGTTTAATTGATCTGTGTCTCCATACTTTTTTCATAAAAACTAAAAAAAAAAAATTGATAACACTGTTTACTCTTATTTAATAACAACAACAGGTAGCCTAAAGTTCAAACTAAACAGAGTCTGCTTTTTCCTCCCTCACTGGACATGCTTGAAATGGAAAAGTGCTATCTTGGCATTACACTGCCTATTGTTCTACTTACATGATTTTATAAAGTTCATCCCAATTATTTTCCTCGCACTACCATACAAAGTGTTTTCACAGATTTTGACCTACCTAATTAAAGTATTTCATGGATGCTTGATGTCAGAACTGTTGAACATCACAGAAATGCATTGATGGTAAACTCTCAGTCACCTTAAAATTAATACCAATGAAAAGCTTCAAGACTCTGGGTGTTGTTTTTGATGACCACCTGACTTTCACCAAGAATGTGAATGTCACATTACAACACACTACTACAGATTTCTTTTCAACTTCAGGAGCTCAGTACAGTTCCTAGTCCAAGCAAAGGTCACCTCCAATGTGGATTTCTACCATCTCAAGCCTTTTAGACTGCAGCACTATTACATCACAATCCCTAGATACTCCACTCACGACTTCCAGCCATTAACATTAAAACTCTGCTTTTAACTAACTGGCCTAGAAACTATGGCGCTGTCTACCACAGGTCCACATTCACACTATTTGTACCACTCAGGCTTCCCTGGTGGGCCTCCAAGAATCAGAGGCTGAAAAACTACTACTTACTAGTAATAGCCATCAAAGTGAATGAAAATTACGGATTTTAACTTAAAGTTTTAAAATGAGCTAAAAATCCATCTTTTCATGTTTTTTTTGTTTCTGTAGCCCAACATCCTAATGCCTCTAATACCAGCTGCTGTGAATATTGGTTTCATTTTGCTTCTCTTGTTATTTGGTCTGTTTTATTTTCTCTGTTAGATGTGTTAGCACATGCACATTTAGTGTTCTGCTTTATCGATGGTGTTGTTTAAATCTCAGTATAAATCACTGAGGAGCACTTATTATAGTACAGTACATTGCCTAGAGAGTTGAGTGCATATACAGCTCCCTTGTGCTGGTATTCATGTTGGATTAAACTGTTTGCTGAATAAAATGAATATACTGAAATATAAAGTTATCAGTACAATTCAGCAGAGACATTCAGAGTAGATTAAAGGTCATGGTCTAGCTGTACATGGGTATATCAGTCTTTAGAGTACTAAAGGTCAATTATGGATGTCTTAGAGATGTCACTGTTTAGCTGAAACAGTATAAGACTGAAATAATGAAGGCTGACACCGATAAAACTGAGAATAAATGAGACTAAGAATTGTGAAAGCCATAATCTGGCAACACCTGAACTGCTGAGGCACTGAAGTGATGGAAACTCTGACCTGATTGGAATATAAAGTGACAAGACTCCAAACTGATGATGCTCTAAATTGATTAGCCTCTGATTTAACAAGACTCAGAACTCAAAAGAATCAAATCAGATTGGTCTTTGGACTCAGAATGCAATGACAAGAGCACTTTCACTAGATCGGTACTTCAGTCAATATTTGTTATGCTCACTAGCCATTAACTGTTATACATTCTGCACTTATTTTCTCTTATTACATCACAATGAATGCATATCTAATACTAGTAAATGAATAATTGCATTATTATTGATTACACAGACCTATATCTTTTTGGTAAACTTATTTATGGTGCACAGCTCTAGTCACTGTCTTCATTTTCACAATCCAATAAACTTTAAGCCTTGAAAGCACATTACTGCCTCACTTATTTCTCTCTTTTGTTTACTGATTAAATATTTGTGTTCTTAACAAAATCTGCTCACCCGCTGTATCCTTCATTTACTGTTACTCTTTACAGGCATACTACACCATTACACCTTTTGTTGCAGTTTATGCTCCTCTAAGCAGCAGGCCCAGGGTGACTGCACATTTACTACTTTTATTGTTTCCAGACTATGGAATTCCCTCCCTTATCTAATCTGTCAGTATTAAATAACACTATCAAAATCAGATTTATTCCTAATTTATCCATCTTGGATTTTTCAGTAGTAATAATACAAAGTAGTACTGGTATAACTACATTATCTTTTTGTGCACTTTTTTGTTTTTTTAATATGCATTGATGCTGGTAGTATTGTGAACTCAGGATTTCTTTGTGTATAAAGGAAGGGATTAGAGCACAGATAGACAGTTTGGAGTGTTGTTTGTTGTACTATACCTCCTTTTTATACTTATCTTTAAATACTGAGTTATTTCTGTTCAGATACCTTAAATCACCGGGATTATGCAATGTCAGTCCTGGAGGCTCACAGTGGCTGCAGGTTTTTGTTTCAACCCAGTTTCTTAATGAGAAGCCAATTATTGCTAATGAAGCACTTACAACTCAAGTAACATTTTTCTGCTTTATTTTCGTGGTCTCGATTATTAAGTTTCCCCACCCTTAATTACTTATTTCAGTCTTAAACAGCTGCATTCAGTGTTTTTAATGCCTCCTTATTAAAAATAAGATGCAAATGACAAAGGAGACAGCATTTTTCTGTCTACCTTGTTCCCAATTACACCTGTGGAGATCCATCATGCACTATTTGGTTTAATGAAACACCTAAGACAAAAATGTGACAGAGTGAAAATGATCTGTTTTAGGATTCAAATCATTTGGATGATTTCTGTATGAGCCAATCTTAGAAAGTTAATGTTCAATGTTAAATTCATATAGTGTTTGCTTAATTCCTATAGAATATTAGTTTCTTATAGCTACCTAGAAAATGGCATAGCCTTTTACCCCCTGTAAGTTGACATGAGATAGAACTTTCTTAGCTATATCTGTAGAGCAGAGTGTTAAGTTAGTTAGGAAATAGTCCTACTGCTAGCATGCTAGCATGGATATAGATATGATTGCAAATAGAATAGGAGATTGCATACATTTTTCTGACCGTGTTTAACGTATCTAACGTGCTTCAAATACGACTGTATGACCAAATTTAGAGAAATGAAACAAGATTTATAAGCCTTAAACAGAACTTTCTAAAAGTATAACTTTTCTTTGATATATACTTTTTTTCTCTATTTTTGTGTGAACTGTTTTGTCTTGAATTTTTACTAAAACTTTTAAAACAAAGATATTTTGTCTGTGGAATTATTAATCACACGTCACACCGGTGCTTGAAACATCCAGTGAAGCAAACTAAAAGCTGCAGAACTCTGGTAACTTGGATAAACGCAGCTACAATTTCCTTGGAAAGGAACAAAATCTACAATATAAGAACGTTACATTGCAGATTAACTAGCCATAAAATTAAATAAGGCTCGTGATTAGCAAGGATTGGTTTCTAAATAAGTATTTGGATTGGAACAAAAACCTGCAGCCACTGAAGCCCTCCAGGACCCACGTTGTCTAACGCTGCTATAAATAACCTTATCGAATAGTGACCACATCTACAGTATGACTGCAATTTTGCTTTTCTATGAATTTAAGATTCTATCACTCCATTAAAAGAAGAACTTTGAGGTGAACACAAACTGGGTACTAGGCTGATGATTTATATTATATCAACAAACAGATGTCTTTAATGTTGCCTGTGAGGTCTCAGAATGTAACTTTCAAAGGTGATAAATGCAGGTTTTCCATTAATGCTGGATTCCTACCTGTTACTACATTCAATGCTGAATTTACTTGAAGAAACTATACACCAAATATAACATTTTCCTAACATAATTATACAGTAAGTTTAATTTGGATAATTGACATTATAGTTGGCCTTGTTGATAATTCTTTTTCATGGACAACAGCATAAGAAGAACAAAACGTAACAGTTAAATAGTTATTTATTTATTTTTTTTACAGCATGCAACATTCCAAACAATCAAGTCAAACTTAACAAAACTAAATTGAATTCATCCCCCACCCCGAGAAACAGAGAAAGGCTAACAGCCGGAATAAAACTTTTTAGAGTAGTATAGAGGGAAAGGAGTCTTTTTCCCCAATATAAGTGCTTATTCTGAAATATTATTGATTAGATCATGCCAGATTTTAAAAAAGTTTTGAATAGATCCTCTAAGGGAGAATTAGATTTTTTCCAATTTCAAATAGTATATAACATCAGTTACCCACTGACTTAACAGAGGTGGGTTAGGATTCTTCCAGTTTAGCAAGATAAGTCTATGTGCTGTGAACGGGACCCGGGCACAGACAGGCAGACATGTTGCAATTCCACCACCACACGTTTATTTACAGTATTTACACAAGTTATTAAAGTGCACCACAAACCCCACAAGTCCCCCAAAGTCCAGGGGCCTCATGTATAAACGGTGCGTACACACAGAAATGTTGCGTAAGAACTTTTCCACGTTCAAATCGCGATGTATAAAACCTACACTTGGCGTAAAGCCACGCAATTTTCCACGGTACCTCATGTCTTGTCGTACGCAAGTTCTCCGCTCGGTTTTGCAAACTGGCGGCACCCAGCGTCAAAGCAGTGGTACTGTTCTTGTGTGGTTACTCATTATTTTCATGACGCGGCTTTATAAATACACTGAAACGAACCGCATATTGTTTATTAGTGTAATGCATCTGATTGTAATTAACTCGTAACAATATAATGGTCCAGGGAACAGCCATAGTATTCCAAATGCCATAATCTCCTCTTCTTCTTCTTCTAGCTCCTCCCGTTAGGAGTTGCCACAGCGGATCATCTTTTTCCATATTTCTCTCACTGCACCACTCGGAGTATTTATATCACTGTATCCGAGTGTGAATCCAGCAGCAGCTGATCGGAAAGAGAATTATCGGTATACGGCATTAAGCCCACGCTGTCTCTGTCACGGCAAAACGTTTCAAAGCCTTTCCTGTACGGACCTCGCGGTTCAAAACAGTTTCATCCCAAGAACTTTAAATGCAGCCAATCAAGTGCTTCTTGTAGAACTGTTTGTACTTATAAGTACAATCACCCCACTGTAAACTTGCACTATAGTTATAATATTACACAACCTGAGCCACTTTATAAAGTGCGTATTTACATATGATGACGATGTCATTTTTAAGTTGAAATGCAGCAAAATATGTTTGTTAAATCATACAGATAAAACTTTAACTTCATTTAAATAATCTATATTCTTCACTGGGAGTGTCTTTAAGGATAGAATAATTAAACATGTACTACGAAGATATTTCAATGTTCTTTAAACGTTTTGAAGAATCGGGCGCTAAGCTTACAGATGGCTTAACGTCTATTACAGAGCTGATTGTATGGCGATCGGTTACTTGGGGAAAGAAAAGCAAGGACTGCAGTGACGGCTACGCCAATATATATTGAATATAACACAGAAAGAGAAAATAACAACACAGCTAAAAACACAGCGACAAATTTCGGCAAAAGTTAAATGCTTGTGTCATGAGCACGAGGCAGCTAGTGTCTGCAAAATACGTGGCCATCCACCGTGCATAAGGTACTTTACTGACATTGGCGGAAGGAGCCAGCCACAGATTCTTCCTCTGCCCAGTGCCACCACAAGCTTAGAGCCGCCCCTGAGTACTGCTGCAATAAATTATTTCATCGAAGTGAAACATGTTTAATAACGTGCTTTAACTCCTATCATCATGAAAATGATATCACGTATACATCTCAGTATTTTAGTTATTCAGAGAACTGTAATATTACGAATGTAATGGACTCTGTGTCCAGTTGGAGGAAGAGAGCTGGTTTAAGAAGCAAGTAGTGATTCACACGCACAGAGCACATAGAAAATCAAATACAAAACAAAGCATTTAACGTGCTACTTTAATTACGATGTGATTTTAGAAACTGGTTAATTAAACGATTTTAAGATGAATTTTATGATGTTCTACTTTAATGACAAAATAAACTACTTGATTAAAGTGGAAATGTCGAGATTGAAGTGGACATTTCGTGCTTTTTCCCCACCGTGTGGCTTTTTTCTCTGTACCCTAATAAGCTTTCATATGACACTCAGACAGTGGGCTTACAACTCGGCTTTCCACGGCGACTTTGATATGTGACTTCTTTTTTATTTCTGGCACTGTGCGATTTTGTGGATGTGAGCTTTCATGTTTCTCCAACACGCTATGTCACTCGATCAACTTCCTTTTGTTGATAATACCATGGCTTATTTGAACAAATAGTATGTTTTTCCTTTGCCTCCACTTGGTTTTCGCTGAAATTCTTATGTTTCCCCCCGTGCTTTTCCCATTGTCTTTTCACAGAAGGCTGGGCTTAAGGGCGATTTATATTGATTTGCATATTCAAATAGGCGTAATTCTGGGAGGATTTGGGGCGTTACATAATGCGCGTGCACGAGCGTTAGTTTTCACGCTGATGGAGATTTATGTAGCGGAAGAACGTGGAAGTTGGAGTACGCATAGATTCCTGCATCTGGATTTTTCTGTGCGTAAGCACATTTCGGCTTTTGTGCTTACGCCATGTTATAGTGCGAGTTCTATGTACGGCGTTATACATGAGGCCCCAGGCCTCTCACACACTTTGCCGTTTCTCCTTCTTCGGGCCGCCTCCACTCTCGCTTCTCCTGCTTCGTCCTCTCCTCACCCGACTCCAGCCTCGAATGAAGGGAGGCGGCCCCTTTTATCCACACCCCGATGTGCTCCAGGTGTTTCCCGACAATCTCCTGCCGACACACCCCAGTGTGTGAAGTGCCGGATGTACTCCCGGAAGCACTCCGGGTGTCCCTGCTTCTCTTTCCCCCAGCACTTCCTTTTGTTACATTTCTTGTTCTGATATTTGTCTCAATTCCAGGCCTTCCTTGATTTAATTTCTGTCCTCCTCGTTATTACATTGACTTGGTATTACAATTGTAATGTCTTCTGATTCCATCTTACTTTAAACTACTTTAGCTCATTGCTTTTAGTACAATTCCTCTCTTTTTAGATTTGCTCATTCGTAACATAATCAGCATTTGGTTAATGCACTGGAAATGTTTAGGTGAGCAGTTAATCACTCTGTATTCAACTATTTTACAAACTAGTTTCAATAAAAGACTCATGAATCAAAACATCTACAAAATCTTCAATTTCACATGTGCTGTAACATATCTTATGAAATGTAATTAACCCTTTCATCCAATATTACACCTATGTCGCGTTTGATTTGTATCGGAAATGTCCCAAACAATGCTCGCCTTTGATCTTTAAGCAAGTACCGTAGATGCTCTACATTGTGGAGGACAGTTCACTGTCAAATCTAGCCTTGCAAAAATGTCATTAAGAAGACATCAGTAAGTCCTTCTATAGAAGTTTGATTATAATCTTAATGAGGAATGTTTGTAGGCACTGCAGGCTGAATTAATACAAACGATTTATCTTTATTATAGATAATGATTTATTTCTATCAATTTCCTAATTATTCTAGTTGCTGCAGACTAATGCTCACAAAGCACTTCAGCATCTAATTTTTTCCCTACTTTAAGATAATCTTGTGTCAGGAGCTGAGGTTGTATTGTGACACATACAGTTAAGTAATTTGTCACCTCTATTGTTCTTTCCTTCTTTAAGAAAACCAAGCGCCCATTTGATTTTTGTTAAATACATATTTAGAAAATTCATAAGTCTTGAGAACAGAGGCTGGCACACATAAGTTTAGGGACTCTTTAATGGGGGATTTCTACTTCTTAACAGAAGTACTGTAAGGCAGAAACATGCAGCCAGCCCTGATAAAGCAGGTTCACACTAACATCAAATACAAAAAACAAATACAATAGAAGATGGAGTGGAACACTCAGTGTGAGCTATTGCTTGACCTTGACTATTAAAATGTAAATGAGATGCTGCATATTAATGATCTTAAAACAAAAGACTAAAACAACCCTCAAAAAATCCTTCATTTCACACACAGTCAGCACAGCTTTTCTGTAATGTATTACTTAAAAAAGTCAAAGGATCTTCAATTTCTTATCCATCTAGTCAAGTTGATTTAAAATTATAGTGCTTGAGAATATCTGGGTGCTCTGTGATGAGTAGGCTTTATTTGTCATCTATTGTATTTTCTTAAAATTTTATATATACAGTATTATTAAAGGAGAAAAATATTTTTTTAAAGAATCTTTTGCAATGTAGTCAATATAATAAATATGTTTCCATGATTTATGCTTTGGATAGTTATGCAGACAGATGTGATTCTTGTATTATTCCCAATTAGATTTAGTTTCCATTTGTATACACATCGTATATAGCTCATCTTTTACATGTAATATTTCATGCAATTGGGCTGTGAGACAAGAAACTTTCAGAACATAAACCTCTAGAAACAAATATTATAGATATCAAATTCAAATATTAGGTATTTTATATAATCAAATATTTGGCAGAAAGTTGTGGTTAAAGAGAAAAAAGAATCAGAACATTTTAGAGTAATAAATATATCTCTCTATTATAAACAAAATCTTGGAAGGGAGACGAGATGTGAACTTCTCGGAACACAATTTGACGTCCTGCGAGACAAGGCAGTGAGACAACATTTAAAACAGGGTCACCTAGCAGTTGTTGGAATGCTTTTGGCAGTCACACTTTATGTGCTCTCAGCTCTTAAAACAACGACAAGCAACAAACAGAATACACAGTTCGCCAGCAGCAGCAAGCAGGCAGATGATCCGACTGCTACTCCTTAGTATGTGAAATGCCTCCCCTCCTCCCGCCATCACAACTCGAGTGGCAGAGACGCAAAGTGGCAAAAGGACAGCTGCTGTACAGGCTTTTACATGATTGACACACAGCGCAACAAGCAGAATACGCAGCTCGCCAGCAGCAGCAACAAGCCAGCAGAAGATCCAACTGCTTCTCCTTAGCGTGCGTTCAGCCTCCCCCCTCACAACATCAGCAGCGTTATACGTCATGCGAGAAAGAGATTTAACCACGCCTGGGGCCAGAAATAAAGGACAAGTACAGTATTGTTTTTACAAAAGTTTTAAAGTAAAAGTGAAAATAATGCACATGTAACAATTCCCATGAAAATAACAATCTCTTTAAATTGTATATCCGGTAAACCAAACCCAGGGGTGGGTGAGCGAAGTGAGCAGGGAGCGGAGGCTCCTAGTATTTCAAAAAGATCATAAAAAGCAGCTAACATGTCCATATGCTTGCTGGCTGCTGCACCATCAAGCTATCCAGCCTTCTGTTGTATTTTCTCTAACTCAACTCACATGAATATAGATCAAAAGAACTCTGCAAATGACAAGAAATGTACCTGTGATTGTATAGTAAAAGAGACTTTGATTCTGATAAAGGCATACTCTGTCTCTCTATGACTACAGGTAGAGAGGTGTGTAAACAAAACACTTACTTTTATCCTTCTTTTTGCATTTTGTTTTGTGCAATATATGTCATAATATCAGGTAATGTGAACTTGCACAGTTGTTTTTAACCTTCATCTGCCATATGTAAAGCTTCAACTTCAGAAGATAATTTATTCTACTCTTAAAAGACTTAGCTACTTGTGCTACCATTTATTTTCACATTATAGAAACTTTCTACTCATTCATGACAATGATTTTTTGTTTCTATGGAGTTATTAGTTCAAAGACTGAAACAATAACCCCCATTATACATGCTATCAGTTTCATCATTTTATAAAATATGTACTGTAGTTGGTCATCTCAATGACTTGTTAAACACTATATTAATTTAAACAAACTCAAGCCATTAAGCCTTTGGAACTTTTTCTCAGAGCCTAGTTGCCTGGGCATACCTAAAGAGCCAAGAATTCTGCAACAGACAAGACACATTTCAATAATCCTCTTATACCAGAGATTCCCATTCTGATGATGAAGATATCTCAGTCTTTCTATGGATGCATGCCAGTGAAGTGTTAAGCTGGCAATAACATTCATATTAACTGTTATCTTTGACTGTTTTTTCTTTCACCTGTTTTGTGGAGTGTGGATACAAAATTTATGAAGAAAATACACTTTTCATGGAGATTTTGCCTTCTGAAAAGTACAATAATATTGTTTTTCTTTTTGTTCATGTTTAAATTTTGTATAAGTACTGTAATCCACTCATCAATTGTCTCAACCTTCTATCTACATTACAGGATAGTATATAGCATTACATGCAATGTTGGGAACAAAACTTTATTACAAAGCCAACTTGATAACAATGGGCCCATTCAGAGCTGTCAATAAATTGAACCTATTGATCTAAAGTAGGGCTACCAACAGTTTTTAAATTATAAGGGCTTGTGCCTTCTCCAGACCGCGAGGGGGCGCCCGTCCTGGTTATGTTGGGGCCTCAGGTGAAGGACTTGGAAGCCCAGCCCTGTGGGGACCCATGGCCACCGCCAGGCAGCGCCCTAGTGCCTGAATATCCCGGGAGCCCAGCACTTCCTGGTGGGGAAGACGACAGGGGACACGTGGACAGCTTGCGGGTGCGCAGCCGGCACTTCCGCCACACTGGGGTGTGGCTATGGAGGAATGCCGGGAAGCAGCTGGAGCCCATCCGGGTTCCCATTTAAGGGGCCGCCTCCCTCCAGTCATCGGCAGAAGTCGGGTGGAAGAGGACGGAGCTGGAGGGAGGACTAGAGGTGGCCAGGAGAAAGGCAGTAGGACTGAACGGCCTGGACATTGGGGGAATCGGTGCTGGAGGCACTGGGGTTTGTGAGCGCACAAGAACTTGTAAATATTTGTAAATAAACAGTGTGTTGGGTGAAACAACGATGTCCGTCTGTGTGTGTCTGGGCCAGCGTCCACACTATATATATATATATATATATATATATATATATATATATATATATACTATATATATATATATATATATATATATAACAATTCAATACATTTATGCTTACTACAGTATTTGGATTTAATAATCATCATGTGGGAAAAGGCTGACTTGCAAAAATAAGTAGAGCCGAATAATGCAGTCAAGGAGCTTTTGAATTCAGCCGAGTGAAAAATGACTGCTGTCCGATTAACTGCGATTTTAGTTCCCTATCCTTTCTCTTTCTCAGATCGCTTTTTGGAAGGACGTCAGTTTCATAGTTTTTATGAACAGTTCGAAAATGCCTTTCCACATTTTTCTTCTTTGGAATAGCAATGATAGATTGACAGATCAGACAAACGCACTTCGATTGTGACATTGTGAGAAAAAAAATCCTCTTCCAATTCCACATCCAGCCCATACCCTCCCCAAACAATTTTTTGAATCCCTTCTTTAGTTGATATAAATTGGAAGGCTAACTAGATCATAGCCAGAGTTTTGCAGTAGCTCGCGCATTTGATCATGAGTGCGGGATGACCAGTGTGTTAGAAGAGAAGAGATCTCAGACTGGCCGCCCTGTATGTCAATCAAGTGGCAAATGACTAAAATAAAAAAATATATATTTTTGAATGCAACGCGATCTACCAGCACTACCTTTGTGATCTACTGGTCGATTGCGATCGACGCATTGGGCACTCCAATCTAAAGGATGTGAAAGTAAGTCGGAGTATCCAAACAAAACCTGCATGGATGAAGATGGAATTTATATTGGTCCGAGATATTTTCAGTGTTTCCCACAGGCATCATAATGTAAAAGCATGAAATAGTGTAAGAAAACATGACATGACCAAATAATTCCATTTAGGCAAAGTCAAAGCTATAGAATGGTTTGAAAACCAATGGTTTCAGAATTGTTGTGATGTTTAAAAGAGGTGTCCTATCATTTGAAACTTTTGAAATCTGATAATCTGTGTGGGTTATATGAGAGCTTGTATAATGAGATTGGGTTGAAGAGCAAGCCTTGATGGCTGTGTCTAATTTCTTATCTTGCAATTTCTTTTCTACCCACAAGATGGTGTGAACAGCTATGAAACAAGTTAAGGGCATGCATGCTTGCACTAACTGTATGTCACTTGTTTGCAGAGGAGTGTGTCCATAAAAATCTGCAAGTTTGAAGGGGTCAAGAGGTGACTTTCTCAGCAACATCAAATGAAGGATTAGACCCATCCCTGAACAGAGCACCAGTCCACTATCCTCAAGCGCATATACACTTAGGCTGGACTAATTGGACTCGCTACGCAACCTAACCTGCACATCTCTGGGATGTGATTAGCTCTGCCACCTCATTTCTCCAGATCCAGTAGTTCTTGATTTGCACATGCACTCACTGGGCAGAATTTGTAGGTTTTCTCTTTTTGTTTGTTTGGTTTTTTTTGTTTGGTTTCTCTTCCCATTCACAAGATATGTTTGTTGACTCAACACTTGAAGTTCATGTATGATCGGATAAACAAAAATAGATATTTGAATTGGGTTGGGTGGGTATGGAATAACGTTAGGACTAAAAACAATAAAATAACAAGGAAAGTCTTTTGAACAGTAAGCAGACAGACATTAGTGTAATCAGTTGTTGAAATGCATTCCTACCCATGGTGACTTTGTTGAGGACAATTGTCTTGCTTTTTGTGAAAAGCAGCTACAATTTTCCTGTATCTGTACACACTTGCAATGGTAATTCTTTGCATTTCCACAACAAGTGATAGTAGCAAGTGCAATTTCAACACAGCAGGTCTTGCTGTAGAATCAACACACAACCGACTGAATCCTAGTACAGTGGACTCAATTTTACTTTTTTAACAGTGCTGCTCAAACACACACATGTGCCAGATCAACGGCAAAATAAAAGTGAATGGAAACTGTTTAATTTATTTAGGCTTAATTAACATTATGTTTCATTTATTTAAGTTAAAATACAACTTGCATGTAAAGAAGTACCAAAGACAAGTGCCTGAGATCTATTCCCCTGTTGCCTTTTGTTTCATTACTAGCGTAGTAAAGACAGACCAATGACAACAGGAATTTTAGGCCAAGTCTCATCTCAATTGTCTTGGATATTTTTGTAAATGTTAATCAAATTAATGTTCGACTGTGGTTTGGTTTATTAATAATAGAGTAGATTTATGTCAGTACTATTGTATTTTATTTCAGGTCAAGCGATTATGGGTTCATTTTTAATAACTCCGGGAACATGTGAGTATCAAAAAAGCTGCCCCACACTTCACCAGTGTTGGTTAATCTGACTGGTGACTTTAAACTGGCCCCTTGTGAATGTGTGTATGTGCCCAGCAATAGGCTGGCTCCTAAACCAGGGACTGGTTTGTAACCTGCCGCTTATATCACACTCTGCATTCTGCTTTTTGTGGACTAATAAAATAAATTTTTGAAAAATGACATGACAGGGTACTTCACTGAAATAATAAGATGTGACGTCCACAGATGTGACGCTTTGCCCCCTGCTCACTTCGCTCACCAACCTCTGTGTTTGGTTTTCCGGATACACACTTTTAAGATTTTTTTTTTTTCTTTGAATTGTTGCTTTTTTATTAGTTTCACTTTTATTTCAGAACTTTGGTAAAAACAATATTTGGAATCTTTCGAGTGCCAACATGCCGAATCTTTTAAATGAGGTCCGTGAGACATGTGTTTAATGACTTTGTACCATAATTCAGGATAGGTTTCTCTGTTTGGAATTTCAGCACAAACAAAACGATCTACATCATCAGCAGTTAATTTTTTTGAAAAGTAACCAATAAATGCATGTGAGGTAAACCCCGTTTTTGAAATTCTCTGACTTAAACTTCAAAGCCTTAAAATATTTACATACTTCTGACATATCACCTATGTCCATATATTCAATCTCTATTCGCCTTTTCGTTATTTCTCCAAGTAATAATTTCTCTTTGTTTGCGCTAATGCAATGTGTACTTTCTTTGTTTTGACACTTTCATTTTTTCCTCTTTCATATTCTGTATCTTGCTCTGCATGTGTATTGCGCCAACGTTTTCTGAATTCCACTGTTTTCATTATCTCTAACCTGCTCTGCAGGTGTTTGGCTCCCTTGTTTTTTAACCTCTTTATCTGTACTTTCTTTTTTGATACTTTCTAATTTTCCTGCTTTTATATTCTTTAACTTTCTCTGCATTTGTATCGGGCCAACTTTTTTTTTTTTACCCTTTCGAATTCCACTGCTTTTATAATCTCTAACTTGCTCTGCATGTGTATAGCGCCAATGTCTTTGAACGTCTTTATGAAGTTCTATTTTTTCTTTTACTCCTTGTCTTTTAATTATGAGCCCGATTGGACGTGTTTTTTTTTCAATTCCACTTGTTTAAGGTCCCTGTGAGACGCTGTGTGACCAATCTCTTTCATCTCGTGAGTCTTTTAAGTGTCTTCCGTGATCTTCACGTGAGGATCACGTCTCATCTCCCAGGATTTTTTTTTATAATAGAGAGGAAAAAAACACGAAAATACAAAACACTGGTATACTACGGTGGCGCAGTGGTTGCGCTGCTGCCTCGCAGTTAGGAGACCCGGGTTCACTTCCCGGGTCCTCCCTCCGTGAAGTTTGCATGTTCTCCCCATGTCTGCATGGGTTTCCCCTGGGCACTCCGGTTTCCTTCCACAGTCCAAAGACATGCCGGTTAGGTGGATTGGCGATTCTAAATTGGCCCTAGTGGGTGGGTGTGTGTGTGTGCCCTGCGGTGGGTTGGAACCCTACCCAGGATTGGTTCCTGCTTTATGCCCTGTGTTGGCTGGGATTGGCTCCAGCAGACCCCCATAACCCTGTGTTCGGATTCAGCGGGTTGGAAAATGGATGGATGGTATACTGTACAAGCTAGTACAAATGTGTCCATGATGCTCGAATGTAATAAACTCTTGATAGTCTCCCTGCTTCACTTTTGGCAACTTCCATCAAAATGATATCTGTATGTCACTATGTGTTACTTCTGGGAAAATGGTGCATTAAAACAGTCATCAATTTACAGAATATGCAAATGAAATACTTGCTACACATTTGTACCTCGGCTTTCATGGCAGGATGATGCGGAATATTAGCTCCAGATTTATGTCTTGCAATTTGGGATGGAATTTTTCATTGTTATATCTATACAATAATCCACCAAGTGTTTTTTCCTGGTCCTACTCTGTGATCTTCTAACCACTTAAAGTAGTCATAACCTTACATCTGTGTAAAGTCTCATAATAATTCGGGATCACAGTTAAATCTCCATTCTGTCTCTTAAAAGGTCTCATTGGCAATTTCTTATGCAGTAATCCCTCGCTATATCGCGCTTCGACTTTCGCGGCTTCACTCTATCGCGGATTTTAAATGTAAGCACATCTAAATATATATCATGGATTTTTAAGCTGGTTCGCCGCTTTCTGCGGACAATGGGTCTTTTAATTTATGTTACATGCTTCCTCAGTTTGATTGCCCAGTTGATTTCATACAAGGGACGCTATTGGCGGATGGCTTAGAAGCTACCCAATCAGAGCATGTATTACATATTAACTAAAACTCCTCAATGATATAAGATATGCTTCCCGTGCAGTGCTTGTTTGCTTCTCTCTATCTTTCTCACTCTCTCTGCCTGACGGAGGGGGTGTGAGCAGAGGGGCTGTTTGCACAGAGGACACGGAGGCTCCTCTACAAAATGCCGCTTTATCGCGGTGCTTCTGTATACTTAAAAGCACGTATTGATTTTTTGATTGTTTGCTTTTCTTAGCGAGCGCTCTCTATGACATTCTCTGCTCCTGACGGCGCTCTTTTGAAGATATGTTTGCATTCTTTTAATTGTGAGAAAGAACTGTCATCTCGTCATGGAGCACAGTTTAAACGTTTGGCTAAAGGGTGTTATTTCATGTCTAGAGGGCTCTAATAATGTTAACAGGGTGGGAGAGTTTATAAGGGCTTAAAATATATAAAACATAACCATACAAACATATGGTTTCTACTTCGCGGATTTTCACCTATCGCGGGAGGGTCTGGAACGCAACCCCCGCGATCGAGGAGGGATTACTGTATATAAGGTATGATTAAGTGGTACAGCATGTGCTTTTTTTTTTTTTCTCCAAGTCACCTTATACAAAATCTTTTGCAGATAAATAAAAATAATAATGATAAATGAACATCGAAGATATTCTGAGTCTGATGACTGCATGCAGACATTGCCTTTGTGGTGTTTGAATGTTTTCCTTGAATTTGTGTGAGGTTTCTCCTAACATTTTAATTGCAAAAATAGGTTAATTGGAAAATGCGATTCTCTGTGTGTGTGTATCTTAATGAATGCAGGGCAATGGGACTGGCATCCTGTCCAGAGATGTTTGCTGTATTGCACCCAGTGCTGCTGCACTAGGTGCCAATCCTCCCTTGAGCACACACTTGATTAAGCAGGTTTGAGTAGGTATATGTACTGTATACATTAACATTAGCAGAAACTCTAATATCACTATTGATGTGATATAATGCAGAAGTGTAACAGAAATCTGTCATAGCAACATGCAAAATATGTAATGGATATGAAAATAATATGGAGCTATGCTTAAAGCAAAGTGTTTGTGATGAAATTAATTTTATAAGCCTTAATATAAACTGCTCAAATAGTTAAAGCAACACTTTAAAAACACATCAGATCTCAATGGGAAAAAAAAATCCTGCTGGATATCTATACTGATATGGACTGGGTAATGTGTTAGGAACTAAAGGATGCTACATTGTTTGATGGAAATAAAAATTATCAACCTACAGTGAAAACATGATGCAGCAGGCTAGTCTATTTTGCCAAAATTTCATTGCAGCAACTCCAAAAAGTACTCAGTAGTTTGTATGGCCTCCACATGCTTGTATACATGCCTGAAAACGTCTGGGCATACTCCTAATGAGACAAAGGATGGTGTCCTGGTGGGATCTCCTCCCAGATCAGGAACAGGGCATCACTGAGCACCTGGACAGTCTGAGGTGCAACCTGGTGGCGTGGGATGGACTGAAACATAATGTCCCAGAGGTGTTCTATTGAATTTAGCGCGGGGGCCAGTCAATGGTATCAATTCCTTCATCCTCCACGAACTGCCTGCATACTCTCGCCACATGAGGCCGGGCATTGTTCTGCACCAGGAGAAACCCAGAACCCATCGAACCAGCATAGGGTCTGACAATAGGTCCAAGGATTTAATCCTGATACATAGTGGCAGTCAAGGTGCCCTTGTCTAGTCTCTAGAGGTCTGTGCATCCCTCCATGGGTATACCTCCCCAGATCATCACTAACCCATCACTAAACCGGTCATGGTGAACAAAGTTACAGGCAGCATAATGTTATCCATGGCTTCTCCAGACCCTTTCACGTTTGTCTGCCACATGTGCTCAGGGTGAACCTGCTCTTATCTTTAAAAAACACAGAGCACCAGTGGTGGACCTGCCAATTCTGGTATTCTATGGCAAATGCCAGTCAAGCTCCACGGTGCCAGGCAGTGAGCACAGGGCCCACTAGAGGAGGTCGGGCCCTCAGACCACCCTCATGAAGTCTGTTTCTGATTGTTTGGTCAGAGACATTCACACCAGTGGCTTGCTGGAGGTTATTTTGTAGGGCTCTGGCAGTGCTCATCCTGTTCCTCCTTGCCCAAAGGAGCAGATACCAATCCTGTTGATGGGTTAAGGACCTTCTACGGCGGTCCTGTCCAGCTCTCCTAGAGTAACTGTCTGTATCTCCTCCATGCCCTTGAGACTGTACTGGGACTGTGCTACCTGTCCAACCTCTGTAGGGTCCAGGTATTGCCCCATACTACCAGTAGTGACACTGACTGTAGCCAAATGCAAAACTAGTGGAAAAACTGTCAGAAAAGATGAGGAGGGAAAAATGTCAGTGGCCTCCACCTGTTAAACCATTCCTGTTTTGGGGATTGTCTCATTGTTGCATCTCTACTGCACCTGTTGTTAATTTCATTAACACCAAAGCAGCTGAAACTGATTAACAATCCCCTCTGCTACGTAACTGACCAGATTAATATCCCAGAAGTTTCACTGACTTGATGCTATACTCTAATTAAAAAGTGTTGCTTTAATTTTTTTGAGCAGTATACAATAAATATTGCAACAATCAGACCAGGGCAGGATGGTAAGAGCACTGTCAGCTATACAAATATGAGCCACTCTCACTTTTAATGTCTCATTGTATAGAGCTGTGTATTAGAGTTTTGTATGCATGAATACCCTGAAGCATGTTTGGTTGAACAACTTGGGCTTGGCTTCTTACAGTGTGGTGTTCTGTTTGCTCTCATTCTTTGACTTAGGCACTCTTGAGCATATTTCTTGTGAATCAAAAACACTGTGGGCTTTGTAATCTTGCATCCCCTATTACCACCATTGCACACACATTTTGTAGTCTGAGGTTGCATCCAAATTATTTAAAACAAATTCTAGATATACTGTACAAGTAGGCACATATTTGTGTCCATAAAGCTTCAATTGTGAGCCCATGCACACCAAAACACCTGTGTATATATGAAAATAACAAATTTGACAAACAAGAGGAGACCAGTCCATCCATGGGGCTTGCTTGTTTAGCTAATAGCTAACTTCCCCCGATATTTCATCTAGACACTCCTTAAAGGTTATCAAAGTTTATGCCTTAAAACACCTTAGTAGTTATTTCCAGATTCCTACAACTCTCTGAGCAAAGAAGTATTTTTTGGCATCAGTCCTAAATACACTAATTTCCACTGGTGTCCTAAAGTATGTGATTTCAGAGTATATCACTGTATGGTTTTTCTGGGCAAACAGGTTTATTAAAACAATCATCATTTTACAGAATGTGCAATTACAATTCACATTACACCAGTGTACTCTGCCCAATATGACATAGTTTTTTTTTAAGCATGTCCCTGTTACTTGACCTAACATATGCCATCTGCTGGTGAAAGCTGTGCAATTACAATAAACAGCTTGAATGGTTTATTTAATATTCATAACAAGACAACTCATGAAAGGAAATGACCATAAGTTATCAAGTAACTGGTTAGAAAAAAAAGCGTTTAAGCTTTATAAATGTGTTTTTTGCAAAACTTAATAAACTAAATAATAATTTATAACATATGGAATGCAAATATAAAAGATGCATTCTATTAAGTAAGCTTAAGGTAAAACTTTTCTGATGCCACAGTTGCAATGGAGATTCTCTAGCAAAACTTCTACACTCACAATCACCCCAGAAATTATTCTGAATTAAATGGTCCTCTTCAAAGACAAGGGGAAATTTTTCAAAAACTACATGTGCTTTAATGGCCTGTGAATCAGCACTGGTCAATAACTCCTATGACAGCCAAATCAGAACTAATAAGTGTTTTTCAATCAGTAGTAATACAATTAAAATGATTAATTAACCACAGTAGATAGCAGATCCTGAAAATTGAGACAATAGTTTTCCCAGTGGTTGTACAGTACTTAATGTCACTTCACAAATCCCTGCTTAGTCTCCAGATTCAGTGATAATAGGACAGCATGAAAAGAGTTAGAATTTCCAATTTTTCAACAGGTGCCTAGTCCTCTGTCAGCTATGTTGTAATTACATTTTCATACATAACAATATTAGTGGAAGAACCAGCAGATTATGTACTTAAGTACATTTTACTAATTCATAAAAACTGCTTCAAAATTTAAGATAAAGCTAAATTACTATTTCTGTATAGTGCATGTGTTAAGACCTAGTTTTTAAAACTCCCATGAACCCATTTTGGCCTCACAAAATCATTAGTAATTCAATAATTATAACAAAATGTTCCATGAGGGGGGTTCATTAACTGTGTTAGAATGATGAATTGAACAAGTGCAAAGCCGAACAGCTCTGTGATTAAACAGAAAAACATAATGATCCATCAGCCACTGGGGTTTCTCTATCTGTTGCTGGCATTTATCTTGTTTAAATGCACCTGTCTGCCTTTATTAGATGCCACTGCTTGCAAACAGCCCATCTGTATAAAGCACTTGGACTGGGTTTCATTTAAAATATTGCATAACTTTCTGTGAGCACTTTCACATTGCCCAGTTTATTCAAACAAGGTGTATATTAAATATATAAGCATACCCATTTCATGCCCATGCAATTCATAGAAAAAATATCCCAAGAGTTTGCAATATTCTTTACAATTTGTACTGTATTATCATTAGAGATGCTGTGTTACTTAGCCGCTAGATGACACATGCTTTCACAATTCTGTTAACTGTTCATCTCACCGATCTCTGCAGGGCACCTTATAGTAAGTCCAGTGACCCTGCAGTGATGCAGTACAGGTTGACCTGTTTTTCTAAGAATATGTCATTTATTTTTATGGCCTGGGTAACCTCACATACAACCAACTATATGCACAATCAGCAGAGTCACATGTAAAAAGCATTCCAGTCTCAACTTAATTTTATTTGGCATGAAACCTTCTTTAAATTAGTGCACATGTCCATATTTCATTAGTTCTTTGACTAAACTTAACTATTCTAATATATACTGTATGCCTATGCCCACATCATTTAGAGAAGGCCAGACATATAGCAAAGGATAGCAATTTATTTATTTCTCTTTCTCTCAGAAGTCTTGTTTTCTGGAGTTTCTCTTTCATTTCTAATGTAACAGTACTACAGACAATAGACCATTTTTTTTTTATATTTTACCTATTGCAACAGTGAAGTTTTCAATGAATGTGGAGGTCATTTAACAGATTCAAAAGGTAATAGAGCAGAAAGATCAAAGAGGCTCTGAAGGAATTGTGCTAAAAGTCTGAATAGTATAAGATTTTTTTATACCCCAGAGCAGGACATAAGTAGTAGTTATGAAATGTCCATACCCTCTCCCAGTGAGGAGCAGGAGTTCATGTTTGAGAATGAAGAACATCACGATTTTACTGCACCCTGTGTCAAAATAAAGTCATTCAGAAAGACATTTAGTAGTTTCCTTTTAATCATGGTGAAGTTGTGCAGTTTTCTGTTACTAACATTAAGGCTTCATCACAAAAACAAGAAAAAGAAGATGTTGTGCAATACTGCACATGCTGTAAAGATGTTACATACCCTCTGTGGACTGTGATGCACTTCTCCATTAAGGACATAAAATCTTCTTTCCCATTGTCCAATTCCCCTTTCAATTATATTTCTTTTAGTCTGGTTTGCTTTCAAGGTGCCATAAATACAAAATTAAGCAGTATTATGTCTAATAATCAAAACCTTATTAATTTAGTTATACAAGTACAGTATATAAAAATTAATTTTAAAGAAAATGTTACATGTGTAGTATCCCATAAGTATATATAAAAAAAAAAACTGCAGCATCATTGCCTTAACTTAGGTTTCACCCAGGCCTAGAGTAGCTAATCGGGAGTAACAGAAAAATTCCCGGTGGGCCGGCTGGGTTTATGGGCTGCGAGGGTCAGTGTTAAATCAGAATCAACATACATGTCACACACTATGCTGCACCTACTGCTTCTGCACTCATGGGTACAGCCAGCCAGCGCTCACTGTGTAACCTGCTTTAACGTGTGCCATGTGACCACAACCAGCCAATCACACAGAGGTGGTGTGTAGGGCTGATTGCCTGTTACCCAGAGCCTTATAGTAGAGAGGATCTGCAGTTACTGAGCTACGTTCCTCTGAGAGATACCCGAGAGTAGATGGATGGTAAAAAAAGGAAAGGTGGTGCCGAAAAGGCAAGAATAAAAAAACGGAAGGCACTTGAAAATGATGCGGCCAAATGCGCCAAACTGAGTGGCTTTTTAATTAAATTGCTGATTAGATATTGCTGATGTGGCTTGAACATCTTTTTGGGCTTAAAGGGGCTCCTCGTAACTGTTTCAGGTCATATTTAACTGATAGACACTTTTTAGTTACTTTAAATTCCTCTTTTTCGTCTGCTGCTCCTCTTAAATGTTGTGTTCCTCAGGGATCCATTTTGGGTCCTATTTTATTCTCTATATACCTTCATCCTATTGGAGCTATTTTTAGGAAATTTAACATTTCTTTTCACTGCTATGCTGATGATACACAGGTTTATATTCCTGTCTGCAACTCTATAATAATCAACTCCACAACTGTCTTTCTGAACTAAGATCCTGGATGGCTAACAATTTACTTGTTCTGAATCAAAATAAAATGGAGGTGCTTACAGTGGGTCCATCAGCTAAAGCCCAAATTGGTCTTGGACTTCTCGGCTCTTTCTCCGTAATCTTGGTGTTATCTTTGACAGTAACCTCTCTTTTGAGAAACAAGTAAATTCTGTAGTCAAGAGTTGCTTTTTCCAGGTTCGACTATTAGGTAAGATCAAGCCTTTTTTATCTTCTAGGGATCTTGAGAAAGCTACTCATGCTTTTATTTTTTCTAGCCTCGATTACTGCAACTCACTGTATTCTGGGATTAACAAACCTCTGATACACAGGTTACAGTTGGTCCACAATGCTGCCGCTCGCTTTCTGGTTGGGGCAAGAAAGTATGACTCTGTCTCTCCTATTTTAGCTTCTTTACACTGGCTGCCTGTCAGTTTTCGAATTGATTTTAAAATCTTGTTGCTTGTTTTTAAATCTTTACATGGGCTCACTCCTGCCTATTTATCTGAATTGTGTGCTTTACACCAGCCAGCCAGAGCGCTTAGATCTTCTGGTCAGTTGTCTTTTGTTGTCCCTCGTACCAAGTGTAAAACCAAGGGAGACAGGGCCTTTGCGGCTGCTGCCCCTCGTCTGTGAAACTCTTTACCTCTTTACATAAAGGAGTCATTTACAATTGAACAAAAAACAAAAAAACAAAATTAAAGAATCATTTCTATTCACTTGCATTCTGTGTCCTTCAGTAATACTGATGGTTTCCTCATTGTAATTATATAACATTACTTCTATTTATTATGTATTTTATTTACTATAATAAAGTATCTATCTATCTATCTATTTATGTTCTTATATTTTATTTCTATTTATGTTGGTTTTTTTTTTTATTCTATTATTGTAAAGCACTTTGGCCACAATATTCCTACGTTGTTTTAAATGTGCTATATAAATAAATTGACATTGACATTAAAACCCCTCAGTTTTAGAGCAAAAGTCTAAGTGGAGACAGTAAAAAAAGTAAGTAAACTATGAATTTGCAAAGCATTTGTTCATATGACACTGACTACGTTATATGCCATAACGCCACATAATGTAATTAATTTACATGATTCATAAACTTAAACAGCAATTTGCAGGCAGTGCTGTATTTTGTTTAGAGCACTGCTTATTGTGACACTGATGTCACCTAAATGAGACACTTTTGTGGTCCACTACCCCCCCAGCAGCAGCCTCCATCCCAGGTTGCTGCTAGTGATACTGAGCAGGTAGGGATTACTATCTGAGTGAACATTGTGATAAAGTGTATTATGCATTATATGCTGTAATATTTGCATATATAAAAAGTGCCCAGAGATTATGAATGATTTGGCATCACAAATAAATCTGCTTTGACCTGATCAGAAAACTTTCTAATTAAAGTCAATTGAGGCTAAAAATGTTTACAGTTTTTATGTGCCATCAGAAGCCGAGCCAGGAGGGGGTAGGCCTAGTGTGGCCACAGAAAGTGCTGCTGTCACTGTGAAGGGTTTAGATGAGCTCATTATAGGATGGATTAGTTCAGTTTCACTATAACCACCTTTTATGCATCATATTACTACAGAGTGATTATACTTTTCTACATGTTAAGTTTGTAAATACACAAAATCCACTACTGAAAGTGAATAGAAGAAAATAAGACTGTATTTTTCAGTGAGAAAAACTGTAATTGTTTTGTTAAAAGCATGTTCCATGTCAAACTTGCTAAAGCCTTACAGAATGTTGTTTTTTATTGTAATGCAGGTGCAGATGAGTCTCATATGGATAGGGACACTGAGGGAAGTGTGAATAAAAGAGAAGAGTTTACTCAGGGTCAGATTAAAAAGGCCACAGCAACTCAGCAGCAGAAATTTGAAGATGAGACTGTTGATAACTTTGATTACTTTGCTCGTCCTCAGTTACAGGACATAAATGCATTTTTTTCATTTCATCCACAACAATCTCCAAGTTGTCCTATACCAAAAGTTTACCACAGCTAAGATACTGCAATGAACCCTCAAGCTCCGAGACATCTGGTTGAGTACCAGAGCTTGAAGTGAATATGCAACCCACCCATGTGAAAGAAAGGGTGAGCTGAGAGTTTTAAAAATAATTTGTGGGTATATACTGTATATAGTGGTATTATGATGTTTCAGGTCTTGGACAACTAGGGTGACTGGACAGTAAAGATGGATAATCATTTTGATAAATACCAGTAATTCTATTAGGGATGTCACACGCTACTAACAGCTGTGAGTTGTTTACCTTATCATTAATAATTTTATTTAAAAATTATTCATTTTTAATTAGCGGAAAAAAATATTTGTTACTGATTACCAAGTTTTATATGGCTCTTAAGCATAATGACACAACTCAGACTTGATGTTGCAGTAGGTAGTTGGTTTTACTATTTCCTTAACATAACATTGCATTTCAGGACATTTTGTTCAATAGATTCACCATTACTTTGAAAATTTTGTGAATGCGATGGACAGAAACATTGATGCGTTTCAGCATTTAAGAAATAAGTTTGGTCTTGAGAAAAGTGAAGCTAAAACTAAGGAAGGTATTTTTGTTGGTCCTGAATCCATGAACTGATGATTGATGATGAGTTCAAAAGGGAAATGAAGCCCACTGAAACAGCAGCGTGGGCATTTGTGCAGGTTGTCCAGAATTTTTTTGGCAGTCACAGAGCAAAGAGTTATGCTGAGCTTGCGGAGAACATGCTGGTATTGTCTTCTGGTTTGTTTTCAGAATAAACACATCAAAACAATTTTGGTGGGACAGAGTTCAAATTCCAGATATTGTCTTGATATATTGATATTCAAACGTGTCAAAACATCAATGATGTGTATCTCAAAAACCTGATGTGCTAGCTTAATTCCAATATCACATATGAACTCAGTGTGAAAAACTTAATAAAGAGCTGGTCAGAAGTTCCCAGTAACAAACAAAACATTTTTGTAGACCTGTGTTATATTCATATATACAAACATTTAAGCCTCTTTCACTGAGTACTCAAGAGTCATGTATAGACCTGGGCCAGTTTGCAACAACATTAAGAATAATGTAGTTTGTATCCATGACCACCAGTGTGTTGATACTGTGACACTGGTTACGATTTACTTATGTGTGCTTATCCGCGCTTGGGTCAATAATCTTCATGTGTGTGCCGTCAATCACACCAACAAGAACTATCAAAATCATCAATCTGCATGAATACAACTTGGTTTAACATTACCTCATGTGGACAGGTGGAAAATGTATAAATCTGTGTATAACCTCATGTATTATAAGGTCATTTAAACTTTGAGAAATGGTTTGTTGTGACATTCCCAAATCATGGTTATTGCAAAGCTACATTTCCCCATGGCCAAAATGTATAATTTTACAAACACTTCCATTTTGGCTGACAGTTCATGGATTCTCAGCATAGATGGAGAGATGTAAGGTAGAAGATTTGTTGTGAACATTACTTCATCATTGTCAAATCAATACAGAGTTTGTTGTTGTCCAGCATTTCTAAAATATTCCACCTTTCCTGGAATGTGCATGCTGATCTTGGCCTGAATGCCATTTTCTGACATCTTCTAGGGCATTAGGACAGTTCACAAGCCCTCCTAAATCCTGGTGATGTTAGGAGTGATTGCATAATTAGAAAAAAAATAAATAAATGCTAACACTCCTACTCACAGTAGGATCAAATTTGCATTACTCTGCAATTTTTGAGCCAGTTGACAGTTTTCCTACTCTGAGACCATTGATACTACAGGTACAGATCTTGAAGCAAAAGAGATTTACAGGGGTTAGATCACATTAGTCTCTCAGTTACAGATTCCATTTTGGTCAGAAAAAGTGTTCATGAGGTTGATAGATTGAAGGGCAGCATTTTAAGAATTGTAATTTTTAAATTATTTCTGACTGAATCACATTCTACTCATTTTACCAAATAAAACTGCCATCTCTTCTGACAAGCAATCTTTAGAAGGGTAACTCTGAAGAAAAGGAGGGCTTAAATGACTCTGATGGACTTGTGGGAAAAGAACCTCATAAATATGGGAACTAATTTCCACAGAAACTGCTTGTGTTATTTATAGAAAGGAAAAAAAAAAAAAAAAATTATACCAGTACATAATACAATATGGCTACATCAACTGAGCCCGATGGAATGACTCACATTTTTTTCCATTCATCACAGCAGTGTGATTATGATGTAACCTTTGGATTCTATTAAGTTGGAAAATGGTGCACTATTTCCTACTTAAGATTACTTCTCTTTTTCTGCAGTAAACTGCTCTTTAATCATCTTGATGTTACTGTATTCATGGTTTGTTTTATACTTTGGTTAATTTCATGAGTTTCAGACTGATAAGGTGTAGGAATTTGGTTCACAACTGTATAGTAGTTAGCATAGCTTATATGAAGAGTGACAGTTTATTTTTATTATTATTTAGGAATAAAGAGACCATAACATTTCTTTCACAATACCTATTCATCTATTGGTGTTTGCAACATGCCTAAACTAAAGTCAGAGTTGGTAGCAGCATTAGTCTACCCCAACAACACTGGAGAAAGTAGCGGCCAACCCTAAGGAACATTCATGTACGTGAAATTTATGGACAACAGTTAGTCTAACAACTTTAAGATATGGGAAGAAACTGGAGAATCTAGACAGATTTGGAACAAACAGATATCTTTTCTTACTCATTTTACTTTGTAGTCTGTGGGCTAAAAGTCAGCTGGGAAAGAGGGAAGCAAGGAAGAAGTCTGTCAAGCTTTTGACTCACACAGCACCAGCTCTTAATTTCTTGTGGTCTCCTTTGAATTTAATGTGTAATGAAAAGATATACAGAGAATTCATTTTCTGGCTTGTCAGTGTGCTTTTTCAGCTTCCTGTACAAATTGATCTCTTAAGCATTGAGTGCCATATATAGGTTTGAGAACATATTTTTTTAGATCTCTTTTTACTTGTATTACTGATCAATAACTGGAATGTGTCTGAAAAACACGTTTCACTGGCTTCAGACAAATATTATAAACAGATTAAAGGGTTACAAAAACAAAAAAATATAAAAGCAAAAATTTGGGGTCCACCCTTTTCCCTCCTAGCTATCCCACAGCTGAAAGAGACAACTGAAATAGGTATAAGCTGCCTGGGAGATAACAGGAGCAAAGACATGTAATTTCATCCCACGACCCAAGGAGAAACTGAGACATTCAAGGTTGGAGAAGCAATGTCAAATACTGGTAATCCAAGCTTCAACCAGCTGCTCCAGTTTTTGTCATTTTGCAAATTTGGGTTGGGATAATCACTTAATCTTTGAGCCAGTGAGCTCACACAAATTGAAAAAGGGGAACTTACAAAAGTTAAAGCATAGTGTGTAATTTCCAATGGAGTTTTACAGCTTGCTTTTTGGAAAAGATCTTTAATTTTATGATGAAACATCAACACAATTCTGCAATCTTCTCGAAATCCTAACTAGTTCTTAAATACAAACCCTTTAAGTCTGTGCCAATATGGATGTATTCTAAAATAAGGTTCTAAAAACTAACTTATCAAATATATTCTGAACAGAGCATAAATGCTAATATCACAATATAAGGAATCTTCTATTTCTACAGGTTGGTCTTGCATCTTGGCACACCCACTCTAATATGACAGAGTTTTCCACAGTGTGTAAGGCAGATTGCCGACTGTAGCCAGTTCTTTAACCAAAAACACTGAGTTGTCCAGTTCAGTCTCCCACAATTTGTTTCACTTTATGAGTTTCATCCACAACTCACGTTCTAGAAAGGAAGCTTATTCTGGATCTGAACCATTGTGCTACACGTTGGTGTCCATACAGGAGGTTGCAATGGTCTGTTTTCCACTTCACTCTGTGTCTGCAGTGATTTATCTTCAGATGTGAGGTGGGAACATTGCAATGAGTGGGTACATTTTCTGCACTGGGGTCAGCTTCAAGCACCTCATCATGATCCACAAACTTTCATTGACTGTGAACTCCACCTGCTTTGTGTGCATAGAGGAGCTCCATACTATGAGGCAGACATGTACAATGCTAAGGCTGAGACACTCAATGATTGAGAGTTGGCACCCTAGGTTTTGCTTGTCAGCTTCCTGATGGTGTTGTTTTGGGCGCTGACTTTCCCCCTAAAATTGGTCAAAGTGCAGTCCAACATGACACACAAGTAGTTCTGCGTTGGAGCCATTCACCACACCACATGTTGTTTAGCTCTCTTTTTGTTTCCCCATTTTTAAGATGGAATGCATAGACCTGTACCTTGTTCAGGTTTGGGTTAAGATGGTTGTACAGTTCCTCAAAAATCCTCTGCAAAGCTCGAGTCATCTGCACAGGCATCACATTGTTCAGCATTGGCTGGTCAAATATGAGGGTTTTTAGAACCATATAAGAAAAAACACACAGAAACAAAGCTTTGAGGAAGAAGTTGCTTAACCTCACAAGTGTGAGAAAAAAAGTAGTGAGCTGATCATGGGGGGGAACCAGGTCAGGGCAGACGACATTAGTTGAGAAATGGAAAGAGTTCTTGCCGTCCCTGGACCAGAGGGGATGGAGGGAATCCCTTCACTCATACACTCTTTGACTACTTCAGCATCAGAGAAGGGTTTCTTGTTTTTTCCCAGGACCCATGCTACTCTTAGTGAGGCTTCTGTTTTCCGCTCCTGTTGTGTGGCTAATCTAACTATTACACTGCTTGTAGCATCATATGATGATTTCAGCTGGTTTATTTTTATGGTCCTTACCTCTGAGTTCTGAGGTTAATTTTGTTCGAAATGTGCATGCTTGGTTTCATAATGGCGTTTTCACATTACCACTTTTGATTATTGCTACCGTCTCGTTGCAGATTAAACACATTGGTTTTCTGCTTCCCACGGGGAGCACGAACGCATATTTTTCTGTCCACTCACTCTTAAATTCGCGGTTTTCAAAATCAACTTTTCTTTTCTTATCAATGTACTGTCTTGAGCCAGCCATCTTCACTTTTAGTCAGCAAAAAAAAAATTCAGTTATCGAAATTTGCACTGCCCGCGAGTGATGAGACTGCCTGTTCACCGGCCTGACCCAGAGCACGTGACCTGTACATAAATCTGGCTGCCGTGAATGAGCGAGCGAGCGAGCATTTTTTTTGGGGAGTAGTGGGAACGTTGCTATGACGATACTGTTACAGCTGCTGTGATTGGATATAGATGAAGCAGCCAAACTGAGTAGAAACCTCAAAGATATATTGCGCGGAATCACAATTGCGCACTTCATTGAGAACTCATTTGGATTATGATTAAATTTGCATGTTTGTTTTGGCATCGGTCCAGATTTAACCATATTTGGGTCCAGATGCGGACCAGAGTCCGCCTATTGATTACCCCGGACTTAGATGATCAAGTAGATTTAATTGTACCGGTGCAGCTACATTACACTGCACAAGTCAGCTATGTGGATTAGCAGAGTATGCATCCTTCTTGTTGTCTCTTGTTCAGGACAAGAATTCTTTGCTATATTGCCATTGTTTTCATAATGATAATAAAGCCCAATTACTCTTTTTATAGCACTGGATATCTGTGTACTTTGTTAGAGCGTCATGGAGAAAGAATGTGTGGCATTGTTCATAATGACCCTCAGTTTTGTTCATAAATGAGGCTTTCCTTTTAATTAGCTGGTTTATTCAGTAGGCCTCTCTTGAAGTGATGTTACCAGCCCAGCACACCACAGCTTAGAAAATTGCACTGACCATTTGTGAAGATGTGAAGGATGTCAATAACCCAAATTAAAACAGTAAACTAAAACTGTCCAAACTGAGTTGTATGAATGAGTAAATTAATTATTGACTTTTAGTACTTTTTGACAGTACAAATGTATAAAGGTCCATAAAATTATGTCTGCTTTATTGCTCTTATGGCAAAACAGAGCTGTGATTCATAGCTTATTTAAACCATTTTTAAACAATTTTTAAATTATTTTCAACATTACAAAATACTGATCAAGCATCAGGTGCCGTTTCCAGTAGGAAGTCTTAAAGCAGTCTGTTTGCATCCCTTGGGACTTTGTGGCACATGGCTGCAGCTGTTTTCAGCAGTCAATAGAATGGAGGAAGCCATTATTAATGTATTTATCGCTAATACATGAAGAGCAAGGGATTATAGTATTTTTATATACAAAGCACAAATAAGATCAAGGAAAAAAGGATACAAGCAACACTTGAGCTGTTATTCTGCTGACTTGCAGTTGGTCATGTTACCATCTGCACTGCACTCTTCTGCATCTGGCAGAAACAAAGTAATGTGGCTATTTAAGACTATGAAATAGAAAATATCACAGTTTTATCTGATTTTCTTCATGATCAACATACTGCTGAGGTTCAGTTTTCTCAGCCTTGGGACCAGAAGATGAATCAATTCATGAAAACTGTTTTTCTTAGGATGCCTGGAGGTAGCAAAGAATTTCTTGTCAGTTTATCACATATATATATATATATATATATATATACAGTATATAAAGATATAAAAAATACACACCAACCTGGCAGCACATTGGTGCTGTGCTTAAATACTCTGTCCAGTTGTTGTCCTCAGTGTAGTCCAGCTTTCCTCTCTCAGAAAATGCCCTTTAAGTCAATTGGTGATTATAAATTGGACTTATTTGACTGTGGATATACATATGAGTAAGTAATGTGATGGACAAGTGCCCTGTCTAGTGCTGGTTATTGTCTTGTGCCCAATGCTGGCAGAAAAGAGACATGAATTAGGTTTAAGAATTTTCTACAATGTGTTATGTGTTATGAGTTCGGTGTATTAGCGGAAATGGGTTTAAGAAGAATAGCTTGAATGCAAAACACCATCTCTTCTTTAGAAATACAGTAACTTTCATCAATTTAAGCACTGCTATTTGGGAATGACAGTATACTGCACTGTGGATATTTTGCCTTAGATTTACCTTCTTCTAAAAAAAAGTATTTTCATGCAGTCTTAACCAAACTAAACTCTGGATCATACCCTACAATACATTAGCTAAGTAACTTCGCTTCAGCCAATGAATGTATTATGTATATGCATTACAATAGCATTTCAAATAAGGAAAGCAGCCACAGAGTAGACCCTATGCAGTTCTACCAAATACTGATTTCATAATGGTGCCCTGATAAAAGTAGTTGCCTTACTACTGCAGGGACCAGAGATCAATTCATGGTGAGGGTCTAGTCTGTGTGAAGATCATATGGTCTCCCATGTGCTTGCATGAGCCCGTTTTAGTACAGTCTTTAATTCATATCCTAAAGATGAAGATGACAGTAAATAGACAATATACAACTAAGTATCGGGGCTTGAAAGAGTGCCATGCAATAGGCTTGTGTTCTTTCATGGGATGATTCTAGCTGAATATGCATTGGTGCTGGGATAGCAACAGGCTCCCTATGATCTTGAATTCAAATTAATGTGTGAAGAAAATTAATAGCTAGAGCTATCAAGCAAGTAATTTATAGTGGGGCACAAAACACATATTGATGAGGCACATAGCTAATAAATCTCCAATCAAATATCTTTCGCAAAACATACTTGGTAACTTGTTTTATGAATGTTTGTGATTTTCCCCACTCATTGGCCAGTTTCTCCTTGATCAACCACGTGTCACCAGTATTGACAACATGGATCATAGGGCACAGAGCATAGTGTTACTACCTCAAAGAACAAGAATCCAATTGATTCCCGGCTTGAATCCCCTCTAACTGGAATTTGTAATTGATTTCCTTCTTTCTTCCACACACCAAAAACAGTTTTAATAGGTGGATTGGCAATGCAATAGTGGTGTTTCCAAGAATATGACCTGCAGTAGAAGGACATCCCACAGAAGGTTGTTTTTCAATCTCCCTAGAAATAGTTTGATAACCATATAAATGATTTCAAACTCCAAACACTGTTAATGCTTCATTGACAACAATAATACAACCTTGATTTCCATAGTCTTGCATTGTTCTTGGTATTGTAGCATGTACAATATTCTTTAGAGTTCCAACAGTACACTCTACCCGATATAAAAGTGCACCATGAGTTATACAGTCTAAGGTTTAATGCTAATTATTCTGTTGAGGTTTTAAATTTTAAGTGAAAAGATAAAGCATATGTGGTCTCAGAATTTTAATCTTTAATTTTTTCAAATTTTGAAATTCATCAGTAACAGTAAAGAAATTGTTTTACACAGCAATACAAGTGTGCTAGAAATTCATGGTGCAAAATGCTACACGGAACATATATCAGAAGTGCTCAGAAGTGTTTGCTTGTGCAGATGACATTTAATTTAATTGACAAACACGTATCACAAAGTAGCACAAGATTAAATCCATTTGACTGCAGCATGACTCCCAAAAGAGGTCTTTTGCATTTCTGGAGCAGAGTATATTTTGGAAAGGGACAATTTATTTAAACAAAAATGGCTTTTCAAAAAGGGTTTCTAACATATAAAGTTTGAGGAACTGTTTTTTCCAGACTACATGGAAAATTACAGAGTTTCTCCCAGAATAATGGAACAGTGTCTCGTC